>NC_067487.1:88988071-89288071 GCF_947179515.1 Apodemus sylvaticus
ATGAGCTAAATTTTTACTCAGAGATTAAAATAATCAAGCAGAAAAGCCTCTTTTATCCTAAACAATTATATATATAGAATTGTACATATTTGATTAAATTAGAAAAAAACCTTTTTATCTTTAGCAAAAGGTGGCTTAATGTGGATATTGAAACTATTATTCTTCAAACTGTTGACTTTTAAGAGAGCATTTCAAGAATCATTCCCTCCCCCCACCCCATCCCCCATGCACACACTCTGTCCCACTCACACTGAACCAGCACTGCTGACCCACTACCCATAAGGAAAACAAAAACATTAGGCATGCACAGCACAGGCTTATATTTAGGCAGATTTTGAATTTAAGACTACACACTCTGAAATGGCATCTTGAAAGAGAAAGAAAAGTACATCTACACATGTAAACATATACTCTTCTTAGATGACTTCCAAAATACACAAAAGGTAAACATTTAGTAACTCTGAAAGTAAATGGGAAGCTAAGCATCACTAACAACACCAAAACAACAACAACCACACAAAAAAACAAAATAATAACAAACTACAGCTAAATGGTTGATTTACAATACTTTTTAAGTTTGTGATTTTCATCCTTTGTCATAGTGTTCTGTGTCATAATCTGTTCATCAAGCATAAAGGCCTTCCCTGTGTCTATTCTCACAGGCACCAAGGCTCATAGTCCACATACATTCATACAGGTACACAAGCAAACACACAGAAAACACCACAGTGAGCTGATCATACAAGTTTCTCTATGAGGAATTTAAATTATTTTCCTAATTCTGACCTATTTTTATGTAATTTGCTTTTATTTCTTTTAGTCCTAAATGTTTTGCATCACTTAGTCTCCTTAGATGCAAATCTACTTGGAAATGGGTTCTTGCCAAAGCAGCAATCTAACACATCTATGTGGTTCAATAGCCATTTATCTATTGATCATTATCTCTATCTGTTTTATTAACTCTTTTTTCACTAGAGGGAAAAACCTAAAGCAATCTAACCTTTCACAGCATGCATGTACATACACACAACTCAAGGAAAACCCGGATTGGTGATATCTAAATTTTAAAGTGGGGCACAAGTTATTAGATTCTAAGGTTAGTGAAAACACACTCTGTTCCAACCACAAGAGAGCCACCCAGACAGAAAAGTGCTTCAGAAAAACATCTCGAAAAGTGTTCTGCAGAGACAAGCAGCATCTCTGTCAGACAAGAAAGGAACTTTTCAGTGTGAAAAAAAAAAAAAAAAAAAAAGGATTGCACATAAAGAGTTGCTTACTGGGCTTATGTTGATTGCATTTAAATGTCAGCTTCCTGGATCAGTAGTTATCAGGGTCCCTCTGCAGGATGTCAAATACACCTTATTCAAATACATTTCTCCTATCTAAAACTGGCTGATAAAACTGTTTACCAATTAAATGTTCAAGAGCTGGGCTTTATGCACTTTCTTGGGCAATTGTTATTTCAAATCTTCTGGCAGTTTACAGCCTTTAAAGTAGTTTTATTTCATTACCAAACATTTTAAAATCTACCCCAAAGTATTCAATTTCCGCGAACTCTTACATACAAAAGAGCAGTTGCAGTTATTTTAAACCAGTGGGGCAAGACCAATCTTTAAACAACTGCCATCTACTTAACATCCCAGTATATTTGTTAGTACTACTTTGGTGCTGCATGGAAGATAAACTAACTCTTGCTTTGTATGGGTTTGGGGTAGGCTTCTGAAAAGAGGAAAGTTTCTGGGTTGTTTCCCCTTTGCCTCCACTTAACCCTCGCTCCCCCGCGGAGCCTGAGAGCCTGCAATTGTGCAAGAGGAGCCGGGCACGCAGGGCTGCAGGGCGCAAATCACCGAGCACTGCAGGTGATTAATGATCCGTCTGCTGCTGCCCTGGCGCTCTCCAGGCAGCTCTCCCTGCAGGGCAGCAGCGGAGCTGCTGGTGGCTGAGCAAGAAGCGGCTCTGGGAGAACGCAGGGGCCGCGCCCAGTGTGAGTGCACCATGCCAGGCGGTGGGCGGCAGGCGGCAGGCTGCGGGCAGGTGACAAGCCGAGCTGGCTGCACCTGGGCCAGTGGAGCACAGGGGAGAGCGAAGGCACCGAGCCACCGAGAGCCAGAATGGAGGCCGAGAGCAAGCCTGAGTGCAGCCTGCCGCCCTTCGGCTTGACCCGGCCCGCAGGGAAGCCTGCACAGCCTCGCTCGGGTCTGAGTCCAGCTGCTCCAGACACCAGAAGTCAAACCCGCTGCTGTGAGGGGCCCGCGCTTTATGACTGTTCAGTTGCAAGACCTACTTCGAGACAGCAGACACTTTGACCAAGTCTTTCACAGTCAGAAAGATACATTTGTTGAGTGGCCTTTTCTCTTTTTCGCGGGAAACAAAGAAATAAATTAAGGCAGGGCTCAGGCTGCACAAGGTGAAACTTTGCAACAAATGCCTTTGCTTTCTCTAACTTCGATGTCCTTTCTCCCCTTTTCCTTAAAGAGCCCTTGGGGAAGCCATGAAGTAACACTGCACATTCCAGTAACACAGAAATGACAATATATATATTTTTTTAATTTCAAAAACATTTAGAAAGAAAAGTAGCAGGAAGAAAAGGGCACATAACAACTCGAGGTTTCTTTAAAAAAAAAAAATGAAAGAAAAAGTAACTTACCTGTTGGGACATTCTGAATAAGAGGTTAGTATCAGCGTTTTGCCATGTCCCCATGAACCCTGGTCCAGCCGCAGTCGTTCTGGTTCCGAACTGCATGGAGTTGTCAGTACAGGAGTCTCTTAAAGTCAAGTCTCTTGCCCTCTTTGGCTCTCTGTCTCTCTGTGTGTCTCTTTCTCTCACATCCACTTCTGCCTCTTCTGACTGAAAAGTGAAGGTGGATTTTTTGAGCTTCTTGGCAGCCAGTAGCAGGAGTACTAGGTAAGAAGTGTAGGTAAGAAGCTGGCTGAACTGTGCATTTCATTCAGGAAGGGGGAGATCTGGGGGAGGGGGGGTCAGAGCTTCCTTCGCACCTTCTGCACAGATATCCCTATCATTTATGCATAGATTGTGACTCCCCTAGCTTGCCTCTGCTCAGTTTCACAGCTGCCTGTCAGGTGCGCAGGCAGCACTAGAGACCCAACGATCAGCTTCAAAACCTCAGCCACTGCATGTCATTGGACAGCAGAGCTAGGAGTCAACTGCACTGTTCCACTGTCAGGCACCAAATGACACTGTACTAACCCCCCTCCAGATACACAGATAGACACACACACTGGTGCATACTCCACGGACTGCCACGATCACCACCCACAAGGCCAGGGAAAGCCAGGGCTCCTCCCTGGGAATTTTTGCCAACAATGCTTTCTGCTGTAACATGTTATATCCAGCACCAGTCCTTTCTTTAACACTTGCAAAACTATGACACTTAAATATTTTTAATTAAACTGGAAGCAGTAAAGATTCATCTGGAGGAGAACATAAAGTTTGCTTAGTGGCTTTTTAAATATTAGCTGCCACAAGTCACACCGTAATGCTGGGGCTATTTATAACCACATATAAACTCATAGGGAAAATAATATACAGAGATTTGACCTTATATTATAAAGGGTGAACAAGCAAAGCTACCAGTTAAACATGGAAGATGTACACTAAACATATGCAAAAATAAATATATATCACTTAATACCCAGCACCTCAGGCCATTAATTACCAAATGGAAGGTTAAGTAAAGAGACACTGAAGGAAGAGAAGAAAAATGAATACCTTTTCTTAAAGCTCACATGCAGAATAAAATCCTTTGTTAAAGTTCTCAGGTAAGACATCTACATCAACCTTTTAAATCATAAAAAAAGGGCAAAAGATGAAGAAAAAAAGAAACTTGTCCTATTTCAGGCAAAAAGTAATGCATATAAAAATGCCATTTTTCATTTAGGACGTCTATGGAAAATTCTATAATGTTTCCCTGCCTGATGAAATATAACCCTGATAGCAGGTCATATTTTTAATTAAACCAGTTTTAAAACAAAACAACCATTTGTTAGATAGTATTTATCTCCCTTATTTATGGAAAAAGCAGAACTGAACAAAATCCGCTGTACATAAACACTGTAACTTCAAAATGGAAAGCTAAATTCATGCCATCTCATAAAAGTAGTCAGCAGGAAAAAGCCATCCTTCCTAAACTTAAAATGTAAGGAACATTAATCTTCAGCCACTTACAAATACTGAGGACAAATGTAGCACTCTGTTCGCTCCTTCTTAACGGAAGAATAACAATAAACCTTCCTCTCAGAAACAACAAAAGAAACAGAAAAGCGTTTCGATGGCAGCCTGTGTCATTAGTGGACAATGAGAAAAGATGAGCAACCGTACACTATGTTGACACAAATGTACCTTCCCTTCTAGAACTGACATCTCCTGAAAGCTTTTCTGTTAAACTTCCCTCCAGTTCACCACCATTAAGCACAAAAAAGTCTCAAAAGAAGCAAATTCAGTATCTGAAAGGAGACAAACAAGAACCCAAAGAATTGTTGCCTTAAAATATATTAAGTCTACCTGTGGTCAATAAAAATATTCTTTCGAGGGGGGGGGGGGGCGGGAAAAGCCCCTATGAGTCAATTGTCAACGGTGACTGTACCTTTACTATTACCCACTTAACTCCCTCTAAAATTTGCTAGCCTCTTGATTTCTGAAGTGGCACTCAGTGCCTCAGTCAAGCTACCTGCTCAGCTCCTGACCTTCCCACTAATGGCTGTTATTTGTGGGAGGCTTAAGGACACTGTCAACAGCAAGCTTCCTCCTTGCTCCCCTCAAGCACTGTTGTATCCTCTGCCTGCAAGTTCTCTCTGGCCTCTTCTGCTTCCTCTCCCTCTCTCCTAGTCCTTCCCCCTCCTTCCCCACTCTCCCTCACTCCCTCTTCCTATTTTTCCAGCCCCACCCCTTTTTCTCAGTTCTGAGATCCTCTGCTTTCCCAGGTATTTCCCCTAACCCCCACACATGCGGGCATGAACGAACGAACACACACACACACACACACACACACACACACACACACACCATACCACACCACACCACAAGACAAAAATCAATTTTCATGCAGCAGCAAGCACCTGCAGTAATAGACTCTTTTATTAAAACTGTTATTCTACAAGACTTGAAATTCCCCAGGGATCGGGCCATGTCAAAGCCGATATAATTAACTAGAGGCTCAGCAACGGATCAATTACCAGACAAGCAAGTGATAGTGAAATCAATGAAAGAACATTAGCCACATTATCAGTGTTGCAACTCATTAGGGCAAAACTGAGAAATGTGCTCAACGCGAGCCCAAGCAAGGTGGCATTACAAAACAAAGGGCTAATTTGGAGACCCTGCTGTGAACAATCTGTAACTGAATTAGCCCTTTTCCCCCCTAAACTTCACAGCTCCATAATTAAATGTGACAGACTGAGAGAAGCAGTTTATTAACACACCAACCCCAAGTTTTTTTAGTTCATAAACTCTCTCCTAGAAAATCAATACAGTCTGTACAGGGTTATCAGGTTGACTAGCTAATACATCCAAATCTGCTATGCCCAGCCACAGTCCTCTGACAAAATGCTACCCAGAGAATGCAAACCGGTCTCTCTGACTGCAAGGTCTAACTGAACAAGTCTGCAGCAAAACTATTACCTAAATATTCCTGCCGTAGCCACGCCTTAAAAACATCAGGATAGGGCTGGAGAGATGGCTCAGCAGTTAAGAGCACTGAGTGTTCTTTCAAAGGTCCAGAGTTCAAATCCCAGCAACCACATGGTGGCTCACAACCATCCTTAATGAGATCTGATGCCCTCCTCTGGGGAGTCTGAAGACAGATACAGTGTACTTACATATAATAAATAAATAAATCTTTAAAAAAAAAACATCAGGATAGCCTCGTAAGATTCACAAGAAAAATCACAACAATTACACAGTACTGTACCTCCTAGATGGATTTTGTCACACAAAATTTTAGTTAATTCCTAAAATCAGTTAAAAAAAAAGTAAAAGCTTCATTATAACAACAGACACCAGTCCAAAGAGTTAGCTATATATAAACATGCTAAAGTACAAACCTTGAATGTTTATGTTTTGTTTATTATGTTTAAAACCATTTTTTAATAAATTTTAGAACATAAAATTCTGACTCCTATAGAAAGTCCCAAAATATGTTATGTGAACTTGCCATCCATTTCCATAGGGAAATGTAGAACCTTGATGCTTTTCTAGCCAGTAAGAGACTTGAATTGTTTTTTAGAGACTCAGGTCCATGACTAACAACAAATCCAAGGCACCAAGACATCTCCTGAGGCATTCCATTGGCTCAACATTCTGTAGATTACAGAATAACCCTCTGAAATCCTTTGTATCCAAGTTATTTACAACTAGGCCATGGGGATAAACTTCATTTTCACAATTATTGCTTTCTTCCTGATTCAAAGTCATGTACTTCAGATTAGGGGATCACAAATCTGAAAGGTCACGTGATGCTCCTCACAGTCCCTGAGACTGAGAGTTAGGCTGTGTACACTGAGAGATCCACCAAGGAGCTCTCAAGGTCCTGAAGAAACTGTAGAACTAGGAGTAACTAACTCTTCTTCATAACACACAGCAGTAACACACACACACACACACACACACACACACATACACACATACAACTCTGAAATACTTTTACAACAGTAACATAAGACCAGGAGAGTGGACAAGGTAAGCAGCTCTGGAAATAACATGATGTTTTAACACTTACAATGTTTTTACTTATTTATTTATTTATTTAAAAAAAACCTGTACTATTAACTTGCCATCAGTATACTCAACTGGCTTCAAATTCTAAATCCTAAATGTTAATTTTAAAAAATAGTTTAAATTCAATTTACAGATGCTACAATTACACATTTGTTTTTAACTGGTATTTATCAAACATTTCACCAGTCATGCTTCTAATAATATTTTTTAAAGTTAAGCATATATACTAACCCTGCACTAACTGCACACTTTGGATAGTAATTAAAAGTTGTAATTACAGGAAATTCATACTTTTGAAAACCTTTTTGCACATAACTACACACTGTGCATGTACCCTCAATGAGATCCAATTAGTTACAAAGAATTTGCATTTCAGTTAGTGTAGGATAACAAGACTACAGAGAGGTGCAGTGCAATCCCACCAACAGAGGAAGGCAGTGTGTTCTTTCCTGTTCGCTCTGTAAGCAGTAATTCCCACAAGTGATTGCTTAGAATGTTACTATCTTTTTAATATTTTGTAGTGAGGTGAATTTGGGTCTTTTCTTTTATTTTCTCAAAAATTACACAGTGATGGAAAAGTTAGTCACATTTACTGACTACTGACAGGCCAAAGAATGCTCTTTTGCATATACTTTTGGAATAAACTAGTGTGGGAAGCCATCCTGAGCTATTCGGACTATTGCTTACTCATGGCCCTAAGGTGGTGGCTGCTAAAATATAAGAACAATTAACTAGAGCCTCTCCCGTGGGCATTGGTTTAGTCATTGTCTCGAAGATAACTACAGAATGATCCTGCCTGCACCATCACCCACCGACTCCAGTAATTGCGATGGAAGGAAGTCCTGAGATAACTGCGGCAGGCTCCGGCCTGTGCAAACACCTGTTGTCTCCACCGGAGGACTCTTATCTCCTCCTGCTGAAACTGCTAATTGCCCTTCCTTCCTTTGTCCCTACCTTGGGGTACGCCCCTCCTGAAAGCCTTATAACGTGGGTACCCTAGAACATTAAACGAGGCTTTGACACAACTCAGAGTGGCTTTTCATTCTTGGTGCTTGGCCTCCGTCTCTCTCCCCCCCCTTTTGACCCGCAGGTAGCACCCCTTCGGAACCCTGGAATAACTGACCCGCGGGACGGGTTACAGTGGCGCCCGAACCAGGGACCCGAAGTACGGTCAACTACCGGACGACGGAGGAGAAATCCCGGGAAAAGGAATGAAGGACCCCACAGACCGCATCGCTCGTGCGTCGCTGGAGGGGCAGGTGAGTGGCCAAACATTGTTGTCCGATTGTCATTGGGGAAATAAAAAAAGAGGCTAAAGAGGCTTGATTCATAGGAGAAATCAAGCAATCATTCAGGGAGAGAGGAGTAAGAGTTAAGAAAAAAGATTTAATTAAGTTCTTTTGTTTTGTCATGAGAAATGTCCTTGGTTAATTTTAAGTGGACCTGACATTCACCCGTTAACTTGAGATAAGGTTGGTAAAGAAATTAATAAGATTTTAAAAACAGGTACAGGTGAACCAATGTTTGATACATTCTTTAGTTACTGGAGGCTCATTCAGAGTGCGAACGAGGACCCTGCTGAATATTGCCTCCGCCCTTTGTCGCGGGCAGCTTCTGTGACCTCACTTTCCCCTAAAAAGAACTCTCCAAAACCTTCCTTGGTCGTTATAGACAGGTCTGAGTCCCCGCCATCCGCTCCTGTAACTTCTCTTTATCCTCCGCTCCTGAGGGACCCATTCCTTGCTGATATGTCATTAAGTTAAGAGACCCCCGGGGAGAAAGCCAACTTAGAGGAGAAAAGTTGCAGAGAGCAAGCAGTCCTCTTAAAGGAGCTACGAAGGACAAATGGTCATTCTAACTTCAAGATTTATTTCAAAGTCAAATGCCTAGAAAAAGCCAGAGCCAAAACAAGCCCCTCCACGTGG
The DNA here is from genome assembly GCF_947179515.1 of Apodemus sylvaticus. NCBI lineage: Eukaryota > Metazoa > Chordata > Mammalia > Rodentia > Muridae > Apodemus > Apodemus sylvaticus. The sequence continues at coordinate 88,996,730 of NC_067487.1, forward strand.
CCCACCACCCTATACCCGGCGATAGGCATGCAGCGTGGCTCCTCTCAGCCAAGTCCCTCAGACCTTAACTGGGTCCAGGCAATCACCAGAGATCGTCCTATACTCAGCCTTAAAATAAATGGTAAAAGCTTTGAGGGCATCTTAGACTCAGGTGCCGATTCTACTGTGATCTCGCAATGTGCTTGGCCCCTGCTTGGCTTTTGCAAGCCTCTCTGACCCTTCTGCAGGGGATTGGACAATCAAAAAAATACTCTCCAAGAGCTCACAGTTGCTGACTTGGGAGGACAGAGGGAAATACTGGCTCTACTCAGCCCTTCGTGGTTCCTGGTCTGCCTGTTAACCTCTGGGGAAGAGACATTCACTCTCAAATGAAAGTCCTTATGTGTGGTCCCAATGAGGTTATTGCTCAACAAATGCTCTCCCAGGGCTATCTCCCTGGACAGGGACTAGGCAAAAATGGACAGGGGAGACCCATGCAGGTAGAAGTCAGAGACTGCTGCTGAGGCGGCCAGAGAAAAACTGCTCATGGGTAGCATGTAAGACCTGGACTGCAGAGAAATTCCTGGGCTCTCCTCCCACCCCTCTCCACAGGTGTGTGTGTTCGACTAGGCATCCTCCTTCCCCCTTGTTAAATCTTAAACAAGAGAAAAAGCAGGTTACAGAAAAGCAGTTTTTCCATGTGTAGGATACGGTATCAAAAATAAATAAATAAATAAATAAATAAATAAATAAATAAATAAATAAATAAATAAATAATGGTTAGAAGCTATTTCAAAACTCTCCTGGAAAGGAGAAGAAAACGGGAGACGTCCTGTTTTCTCTCTGAAACCTACTGGAGATCTCCTTAGTTCAGGTTAAGATATTTGGATCTTTTGGGACATGAAGTTCCCTCGTTGTCTATTGTACGTCTTTGGTGCACCAAAACTTGTCTATATGTGTGTCAATTCATGTTGTCTGTTGTTTTGTTTGGCTGAATGATTGGTTGTTTTTATGTTTTATGTAAAAAAAAAAAAAAAAAAAAAAAAAAAAGGTAAAAAGGCTTTATCTTGCTGGCAGTCCTGCCAATTGTGGTTTACACAGAAGAGGCTAATTTGAGGTGCCTCACATTCTAAGGTAAGAGTCTAAGACAGCTGGGAAAAAAAGCTGCTTCTTAAAGGGCCAGGTGCCGGACAAGTGGAAATGGTTAATTCTCCTAGAAAAATTTCTACCATGATGATGATTGGGTTCAAAGTGCTTTATTCCTCTGAAGTTACAGCTAGAAAAAAATATATATTTGGTTTAAATTTATGAGATTTGTATGATCGCTTCATTTTTATTTCTAATTAGTCTTAAAGTTATAAATGTTTTACATATCTTGGCTATAGAGTTATAAATTAATTGGTTATAATTTAAAAGGTATAGTGTTTTTAAGAAAAGGTTAGTTTAAAACTGGTGATTTAGTGTCAGAGCCATCTTAACTAGCTACACGTGACATGACGCAACCCAGGAAATACAGGCCTCTAAGATGCTTTTAAATTGACATGGTATTTTGTGTGAATATTGGCCTGGAGATTGGATTTATAAGAAATACGATTTAAAATAATGTCTCTTCAATAAGTTACAAAGTCATACATTCAAACACAAGATGATGCACAAACTTTACAATATAAAAATATATTTGCCATTAATTTTAAGGAGAAAAGATTGTTTAAAACTGGGTTTTGCTTTCAACAAATTGTAGTTATGCTTTGATATTACAGGTTCCTTTTGTTATTTGACCTCTATACAATAGGGTCTGATTACAGGTTACTCTTTACAGGACCTGGTGGGTGTAGGTCTGGCCTTAGAGATAACAAACTCAAATCAGGAGTTTTACATTTGAGTTAATACAAAGCTCAGAGCTGCCTCAAAGCTGCTCAAAGCTGCAGAGGCTTGAGAGATGCAGTTTTGTCTTGCAGGCCTCACTTAGAGAGTTTCTGGCCAAAAGAACATTTTTAACAGATCCATACAGATGTGGTTCAAAATGAAGTTCAAACTTAGATCTAAAATTTTGGCCTGCCTACTACATACAAAATTATTATAGATTTAAGATTTTCATTAGAAGGTTATTCCTCAAGAAATGGTTTGCTCTTAACATTGGGCTTTTAAATTTTTTAAGAAAATGATTTTCAAAAGATGTTAAGATAAATATTTTGCCTAAGACACTGCTTTAAGTTTGTCATTTAAGTCTCTGATGTTCTCAAGATAGATGCAAAACAAATACTGAGAGACATAACTTGGAGAAAGCTACCATAAGTATTTGTCAACAGTTTATGATATATGCCCACTTCCATTCCTTAACAAAGAGAACATTAATGTAAAATCTCTCCAAATACGATTTTGACATCCTCCAATAAAGATTTGATATAATAATAAAATGTTACAAAATAAAATAAAAAAAATATTTTAAAAAGAATGTTTTAAGAGCATGATAAAATGTTTGTTCCTTATTTTAAACAACAATCAAATTGATTATTATTAATTGTTAATCTATTACATGACAAGCCTTTTTGACAAAATTAATAATTGTTATCTAAAAGATACAATTTTGTTTTAAAATGTTAAAAATCAAACTTGATTTTTATATTAATAATATACATATATAGCTCATGGCTTGCAATTGCTTAAAGTTGTTTCCTTTTAATGATACTAATTCTTAACTTTTACAATTGTTTGTACAAATACAATTCAAAAAATTAATCAAAAATATACATACGACTATTGACAGCTTTTCAGGCTTTCTAGTTATAACTGTTTTAACATAAGAAACAAAAATAAAATTAGTCATTACATATGTTATTTTTTATACTAAATGTTCCAAATCAGATTAAGACAAATATTATAACTGATTATTATAACCAGTCATTTAAGATGTCTTATTAACAATTTGATATTAGTCATATTACTGAGATTCCTCATAATTCGCAAAGACAAGATATTATAGAACAAGCCCATAGAACTTTGCAATATTTTTATAATAAAAATAACTTTGCAATATTTTTATAATAAAAGAGGGGAGAATAACATCTCTATATACCAAAAAAATTTTAAATTTTAATGCCAGGGAACTCTAAGTGTAGAGAAGAGGTATGTTTGTGTTTTTTCTACAGGATGCTGAAGGAACATGCTAGCTGCCAGAATATGCTGATGCTGAGATTTCACCCTGACTTTCCACCTTGCTCTCCAGCCTTTTGGGGCCCCTCCTGGGTCTTTTGTTTCTTTTGTCATTTGGCCCCTGGGCCTTTAACAGATTAACCAGTTTTGTTAAATCACAGATTGATTCTGCCTTGACAGACATGGAGGTAGCAACCATCTCGGCCTTCAGTTCTCTACCCTTGCTGCAGGCACAGAGCTTTCTTGGTTCCTAAGCAGTAGAAACGTCAATGCCAGAGAGGGTGACCTCCAGCTCCTAATAGTGGCTGAGGGCCATAAGCTGTGGAGTAGCCAATGACGGGAAATATTGTGGTGCCACAAGCCAGATGCACACCGCCTATTGGCTGCAGGGTGACTCCATGACGGGATTATTGTGAGTCCGCTATCTGGAGGCCCGTCACACCCACCAAGGGCCTGATTAAGCCATTGGAGTGGGATGTGATGCCAGGAGTGGATGCAACTTACATAGCCTAAGACAGAGGCCCTGCCCTACTAGGATCAGAAAAGGGCCTAGTTACTGCGGTGCTGGACGTGGGGGCAAAACCACATAGCCTAAAACAGGCTCTCCACCGACCCTCTTTCCATAGCCACCCCTCAACTTAAGAAAGGAAAAAGGAGGAGATGTGGGAAGCCATCCTGAGCTATTCGGACTATTGCTTACTCATGGCCCTAAGGTGGTGGCTGCTAAAATATAAGAACAATTAACTAGAGCCTCTCCCGTGGGCATTGGTTTAGTCATTGTCTCGAAGATAACTACAGAATGATCCTGCCTGCACCATCACCCACCGACTCCGGTAATTGCGATGGAAGGAAGTCCTGAGATAACTGCAGCAGGCTCCAGCCTGTGCAAACACCTGTTGTCTCCACCGGAGGACCCTTATCTCCTCCTGCTGAAACTGCTAATTGCCCTTCCTTCCTTTGTCCCTACCTTGGGGTACGCCCCTCCTGAAAGCCTTAAAACGTGGGTACCCCAGAACATTAAACGAGGCTTTGACACAACTCAGAGTGGCTTTTCATTCTTGGTGCTTGGCCTCCCTCTCTCCCCCCCTTTTGACCCGCAGGTAGCACCCCTTCGGAACCCTGGAATAACTGACCCGCGGGACGGGTTACAAACTAGTTTATTTATTGTGTTGCTTTTTGTTTGTTTGTTTGTTTGTTTATGGGAATATAACCCATCATTTCTTTATATATATTACAATTATTTTTTTTTAAAGACAGAGCATCATCATGTAGCCCTGGCTGGCCTGGAACTCACTTTATTGACCAGGTTGATTTCGAAAGATCTGCCTGCCTCTGCCTCTCCAGTGCTAGGATTAAGGGTGTGCTCCACCATACCCAACTTTACTTTTCTTCACTGGATTTAATTTCTTCAAAACACAGGGCTTTCTTAAGGTCATTCTGTGACTGGGAACATAGCAGCTATATAAAGGTCGTGGTTCTGTGCTAAGAAACTCAGGCCCTGCACTAAGAAAGCACTTGAAGGCTTTCTTTCTTTCTCTCTCTCTCTCCCTCCCTCCCTCTCTCTCTCTTTCTTTTTTTTTTTTCAGTTTTTTTTCCTCCCTAGCTAGGGCTACAACGTAAATCCTGAACAAATATAAAATAAATGTATGGCTTGTGCACACAGTTTAAGAAGCATCCGCAGGACTACTGACAGCTTACAGAACCGCACCTGTGACTCCCTGGGCCTGTCAGTTCTCTCGCTGTTAGCAGACTCTGTAATCTGTAATGACAGTGTACTGGCCTTTGCTCTTCCTTCAGTCACAATTTACTTCCAAAGCTTGGTTAAGTACAGACCTGGGTTAAAGATCAGTGGTTTTTCATGTGACACACGCTGGTATTCATCTAATGGCTTGTCAAGACAAAACTGTCCCTGTTCTTGCCAAAATAATAAAAATGATGCTTCACATCGCATGACAATCAGCACTTCCTCGTGGTGGGACAGCTTGAGCTTTCTGTAACTCATCTATTTTATAGAAAAAAATATTGCTAACTGGCTATCCACTCTCAGTGTACAGAATCAGGTTGCCATCCTCAAATCTCTTTCCTTCTCAGAACTCTAAGGCAACCTGTAAACTAGTCACTAATGACATGCAACCTTAACATATAAAGGAATGCTGAAGCTCAGGTTCCTAATGCATTAAGGCACATAACTTAATATATGCAAATTATGCAGGAGCAGCAGGCTGGTCTCAGTCACAGAGGTGGGGCAGGCAACTGAGGAAATGTCATTTTTCTTGAGAACGAAGTGTAGGACTTGCTTTGCAACATCTGTTGGTCTGTGTGGAATGCTAACAGATGTGTTAAGTGGGAAAAAAAGGAGAAAGAACTAATGAAGGAAAACTCCTCTGAACAGATATTTCCCTCACTTCCATACTCCTAAGGAAGAAGGTTGACAGCCACCCTTTCCCCTAGTGAAGCCTGCCACCCTTTCCCCTTGTGAAGCCTGACACCCCTACTTTATTGTGCCATTTCTTTTCAGACACAAAGTTAAGGAGGAACAAATTTGGTTCAATATAAAGAATAGGAAAAAGTAAAGCTAATAATAATTTCAATTTTAAATTTTAAATAATAATTTCAATTTTAAATTTTAATTTCCACTTTTTTGTTTGCTTTATAATTGTATAGTTATCTATGCTTATACAATTTGATGAGAGGACAGTAAAATATTTGTTTCCCTTAACACATATAAACCCAAACATAATGAGTACACAAGCACATCTATGTGCACTCTGTGGAGAAAAGAAGAAATGACATTTAAAAGTACTTCTTAAGATCAAGAGCTGCTTGGTTGATAATGTTGTTCATTTGAAATGTAAATAAGTAAAATAACCAAAAAAGATCATAAAAATAAAAAATGATAAATAAAAGATTAAGATCTGAATTATCTTTTCGGTTTTGTTTGGTTGTTACAGGTGTTTTTGTTTGTGCTTTGTATCGTTTTGTTTTTGAGACAGGGTTTTTTCCACATAGCTCTGACTGTCCTGGAACTTACTATGTAGCTCAGCCTGGCCTCAACTCAAACTCACAGAGATCTGCCTGCCTCTATGAATTATCTTCCTTAATGTAAAGATACTCATTGTTACAATTAAGATTCACCTAATATTTACACCTAAATCTTTGCTTGCCAACTGATTTCCAATTTCTTTCTTTCCATTTCGATCTCTGTAAGAGATGGACAACTGTGTCTCGATTGCCAATGTTCCCAAACAGTAACATCTGGTAATCATGGGTCCTCATGTTTAAATTTTAAGGAACCAGGAAAATTTTTCTTATTTAGCAATTGTTTTTCTTGTTTCAGTTTATTCGGTGACTGAGCTGTAAGTAGCAGACTGACATGTATGTAGCAGTCTTTAATTCAGGTTAAAAGGATGACGCATGGCAGGGGGTACATGGGGGTACATGGTGGTTCAGATTTTAATCCCAGCCCTTGGGAGGCAGAGGCAGGCAGACCTCTGTGAATCCCAGGCCACTTTGATCTCTATAGTGAGTTTCAAAGCAGATAGGAGTGAGATCCTATCCTCAAAAAGATATATGATTCATGCACGCCAACAACTAAATGTAACCAAGTGTCATATGTAAACGATCTAAACTACACAGTCTATTACTCTTTCTATTAAAATCTTTATGGTAAGAATTTAGGTTTAGAGTCCATGAATTAGCTAATTTAAAATTAGCTTAAAGGGTCTTTATGAAAAGGAGAAGAAAAATCTAAATTCATGTTATCATCTTTGATTGGCATCTCAATCCTTCTCCTCCAAGAGTCTGTGTTAGAATTCACTTGTTCCTTCATATTTATAATATTCATATATAACTATATATAAATGCCAGATGGCTTTGACAACCTAGTTGGACATTTCAACATATAGTAGCTTCAGCCAAAACAGCCCAAAGATTCTGAGGAATAAGACCATTGTTCAATTTTTAAGTAAGAGTACCCATGCCTTCATTTATAGTCAGCTTTCTGCCAAACCATTATAGACATACTAAATACTCAGATGTGAACTCACAGGAACACCAATCACATCAGTGCACGAGACATATATAACAGCTGCTATGCACTGAGAGAAGAAAATGGTGACCAATACTGACAGAGAAAACCTTATGCAGTAAAAATATCTTTATGTGACCAGAAAAGGAACACAAGCCCCTTAAACAAGGTTCGAGCTACTTCAGAGAGTGACATTAACATTCCACTTAGGAAAATATTGCCTAAACGCTTTACTGAAAAGGAGAAAATGCTCCAATTGACACTTGTCTAACTTGCCTGAGATGCTGTGTCTGACACCCTAGTCAGGGCTGAGCGCCGGAATACACTTCCAGGAAATGTTAAAAGGCTATAATCCATGGATGCAAAAGATCAGAAAATGGACAGATGTGGTTAGGTACAGTAGATCAGGTAGCTTACAAAATGCTAAGGAAATGAGAATCCCTTGGAATCAAGATTCACATTTCAAAAAAGCATCTTCAGTCAGTACAAATCTTATGCCTACAAAAGATCAAACATTTTCCTATTTTGTTTTGATCTAAAAAGTAAAAAAGTGACTTTAATTTTTTTGTGTGTACAAGCAGTGACAAAAGCTGTCTTACTATCACAAGCTTCAGTTGATGTCCTGTGAGAAAAATCTTCTGAAAGAATCAGTGGTATCTTTCCTTAAATGACTATGAGGATAAAAATAAAAAGCAAAAGCAAAAGACAAAAATCCAGCAGGCTGGGGCACGGAAGTGCACTGGGGAATTACTTTCATATGACCACGAAAGTTGTGGGATTTTAAGATAATATTAATGCTTTTATTTACTTCCTTCTAAAAACTGTAGCCTGAGATGCTGGCAGCTCTAGTAAAAATGTCACAGTAATAGTTTAAATTACTGTCAAGAAGGAAGATTGAGATTCACTTCTGCACAAGAAAACCCTGTTACAAGGCTCAATACACACAAACACACACAAACACACACATACATACATACATACACATATACAAGTACTCACAAACACACACACATACATACATAAATACACACAAACGCACACATACATGCACAAACACATGCACACATACTAACAAACACATATACAAGAACATACACACATATACATACATGCATACATACACAAACATACACAAGCCCTTACAAACTACTTAGACACAAAAACATGCTTACACACAAAATCATGCATATGCCCACACAAACATACATTTAAGTGAAAAATATTGATGCAAAGAAAATTTGTATGATTTCTGGATTGTGTTTCAAATTAAAAAAACTTAAATGGGAGAGTGGGGACCTTTGGTGTAGGACCTCGGCTGGACGCAAGCAGGCAGGAAGCTTTTCACACACAACTGCACTGTCTGTCCATCAGCTGATGTCCTGGTTATGATCATCTTAGGGAAACTCATTAGTCTGCACGTGTATGTGTGTGTCTCTGTGTGTGTGTGTCTGTGTGTGTGTTACATATGTGTTACATTTCAATTCTCAAAGATTACTACCCTAACACATCCATTTTAAAAACAGTGACAATTAGAATAAATCTTCCCTAGAACTATGTGTAAAAAATGAAAAGGGGAAAAAGGGGATGAAATAAAAGAAGACACTTTATCACAATCAAAATCATTCGAATTATTGCCACAAAATTCTATTTCATGCAGTATCTTCAGAGGTTAAAAACTGTTGAGAAGCAAGTAAGCACATTCATTTCCTAGCGTGCACATGAGTGTGAAAGACAGTAAGAGGGTGGAACAAAGAATAATTATGTGGGAACAAACCTCAATAGGACAGTCAGAGAATGTGAGCATATTTAAGTGACTTAAATAAGAAAGAAAAACATACCTCAAGTTGAGATGGATCAACTCCACAGCATGGGACTTTAAAATGTGCTTGCCAGTCCTGGTCACCAAGCCTGCCTTCTGATTTGTAACTGAGGCAATTTGGAGGCGGGGAGGGCACAAAATGTGCCTGTTGAGAGATTAGAAGAGGAAATTTTATATAGTCTGCAGGCAGTATTTTACAGAAATCCTGGTTGCATCAAGATACTTTATCTTAAAAACTACAGATATAATATACTCCTCTGACCACTCAAACACTTGTAAAAAAGAGTTAATTACTAAGGTGTATAGCAACCAACAGTTAAATATATGAACCATAAGAAAACAACAATGAGGAATAACAGAATAGCTCACTGAAGGGTGACAGGACAGGGGAGCCACTCAGGGCTTCTTGAGTGCAAGCCTGTGTGCTAAGAAGCCAAACCAGCATTGCACTTAAGATTCTTTCCTTAAGGAGGAACTGGACAGTCGGGTGGGTATCTGACACCGGGGCTGCCAAACACAAGTTCTACCACTGAGCCACACTCCAGTCAATACCCCAACTTACTCCATTTTCTTCTACTAATCATCAAGAAAATCATTATAAAACTTTTTACTCACTGTTAAAGAACTATTTATCAAGCTTCACATACCAAGTACAAGAAGCTGTGGGGAACACCAAAATAAGACATGGTCCCTGCTCACAGGTTTATAATCTACTACAGAATAAAAGCCATGCGCGAAAACGACCTAACATAAATAGAGATAGTGTTAAGGCAAGCACAGTAGATCCTTATGATTTAGGGAAGGATGCCTTCCCTCTGATATGTGAAAGAAGCATCTAAGAAAAGGCTGCCTTTGTTCTAGGCCCTGAGAGACCACCAATATTCCTCTAGAGAAGTGATCTAGTTTCACTAGGGTGCAGGGAGGATGATGGATAAAGCAGTAATAAATGGGAAGATGCGTGGGTAATGGAACTATGGGTAAGAGTCCCACAGTCCACTCAGTTGCTATTCTGTTATCCACCAAGTGATCAGCCAACTCTACAAAAAGACAACCTCAACACAGGGTAAATATTAATATTTTTAAAGAAAGTACATCTATGACAACAAATTAAAACATAACTAAAAGGAAGCTAAGAGATCAATCAGGGAACTATTATAATAAACAGGTAAAATAAGCAGATAAGGCCGATGAAAAAAAAAAGCAAAACACAAAAGACACCGTGGGAATGAAATTAAAGCCCTAGGAATGACAGACAGGACATGTGTAAGGACATGGGACAGATAGCTCACTGGTTAAGAGCACGCTGCTCTTGTGGAGAGCCCAAGTTAGTTTTCATGTTGGGTGGCTCACATCTGCCTGTAATCTTGTTAATTCCAACTCCAGGGGATCCAATGTCCTCTTCCAGCCTCTGTAGGCACTTGCATGTATGTGCACACACAAGCTCCCCTCCCAAGATGCAGACACATACACACGATTAAACATGTAGATCACAAGAGACAGTGTGACACTAGGGATCTGGCTGGCAGCACTTTCTAGAGAAAGGAGAATACAGTTTAGCTCAGTCTGAGGAGCAAAGGAATGTGTAAATTGGGGCAGGAACAGTAAAATAACCTTGGGGCTTGAAAAGCTAGCAGGGTTTAAAGAAGTGTCCCTAGGAACAGACAGCTTGTTTTCCACTATGGGAGGTTTAAAAAGAAAAATCTAGAGTGAGCGAAGGGTACCAAGACAGTTAAGAGGATATTGAAGATCTAAGCCAGAGGGAAAATGATATAAATGGTCCTAGGAGAGAATGTGGTAAGAACACAAATGAAAAGGTTCTCTGAAGAGAGGAAAAAAATCCCTCAGACACAAAGGAATGATATAGAAATTTTTCCCTGGTAAGAAATTCAGGCATTAAGGCCAGGCAGTGATGAATACCCCTTTAACCCCAGCACTCAGGAGGCAGAGGCAAGTAGATCTCTGAATTTGAAGCTAGCCTGGTCTACAGAGTGAGTTCTAGACAGCCATGGCTACCCAGAGAAACCCTATCTCAACCCAACAAAAACAAAGAAATTCAGGAATTGGTGTGTGTGTGTGTGTGTGTGTGTGTAAATAGGACCTACTCAGTCTACTCAGTTGCTTGCATATACATGCTTTGAGGACCAGACACTTGGCATTGAATAACCAATGAGAGGGCATCTTCCATAGGGAAGACAACCTCTCTCAGCATCCCTTAGTTGCCTGTCGTTCTTATCTGAGGTTGGGGTCCCACGGGATTTCCCTCTTCCACTTTTCCCCCCTCATTGTCCTTGTTCAGGCCCTGCCATATTGTAACAATTAAAGAAGATGAGGACAGAAACTTGAGAAGGAGCAAGGGTGGGCCATGGAAGTTGTTAGACTAAGGAAAGGGAATGGAGAGAAATGATGTAATTATATTTTACTTAAAACAATAATAAATACACTTAATGTTTTTAAAAAGAAACACAGATATTACAACTCCAGTTAAGAGCACAAACTAGAGAACAACTGGAGAAGAGAAAAGGAACAGTCTACTTAAAAAGGCACAATGAAAGAACCCAGGTATCCCTCAACAGAAGAGTGGATGCAAAAAATGTGGTATATCTACACAATGGAGTACTATTCAGCCATTAGAAACAATGAATTCATGAAATTCTTAGGCAAATGAATGGAGCTAGAGAATATCATACTAAGTGAGGTAACCCAGACTCAAAAGGTGAATCATGGTATGCACTCACTAATAAGTGGATATTAACCTAGAAAACTGGAATACCCAAAACATAATCCACACATCAAATGAGGTACAAGAAGAAAGGAGGAGTGGCCCCTGGTTCTGGAAAGACTCAGTGAAACAGTATTCAGCAAAACCAGAACGGGGAAGTGGGAAGGGGTGGATGGGAGGACAGGGGAAGAGAAGGGGGCTTACGGGACTTTCGGGGAGTGGGGGGGCTAGAAAAGGGGAAATCATTTGAAATGTAAATAAATTATATCGAATAAAAAAAAAAGGCACAATGAAGGTCAGAATCCATGAGTGGTGATCAGAAGACAGGTCAACTGCAGAGAGGGCTGCCCCTGAAAGTACTTAGGAAGTCTCCTCCCAGTCAAGACAATGTTGGCTTTAAGACAATGCATTGGGCTTAGTAGTTAAGAACATGTACATTTTTTTTTTTTTTTGCATGGGATCCAAGTTTAGTTCCCAGTACCTACATGAGATGGCTCACACCTGCTGTAACTATAGCTCCAGGGGATTTGATAATCAGGTGCATACATACATACATACATACATACATACGTATGTACATAGGTGCATTCGTTTTCTCTCTCTCTCTCTAAGATTTATTTATCTTTTAAAATTTAAAGAATTTTTTTTAAAGGCAGTGTAGTTAGGAGTTGGAAATACTGACACTGAAATCTGAAATACTGAAAACCAATAAAGGGTTCTGAATGCAGAGAGTAATGCCTTGCTCCAGAACATATAGCCCAGGAAAGAAACAGAACTTTGGGAACTACAGTGATCACATACATTCCCACACTGATGAGTTCATGTAAAAGAATTAAAATGCCAAGAATACATTTTAGACCAAATTATTTGATCTTTATTTATTCATAAACCCAATTCTAAATTTATACAGAGCATTTTTTTTAAAAAAAATGGCTGCAAGTTTACTCCTGGCTAAAGAAATTCCCCAAAGCAAATAAAAACTGGAAATATTTTGAACTATATCACATATATGATTTGAATTAAGGAGAGAGGAGATGTCTAAGAATATTGCTTCATTAGCAGACATGAGACAAAGCTGAGGAGGTAAGCCCCCCATCCCTTACTGCTGACTCCTACCTCCAGGCCCATGTGATCCAAAGTCACATCAACTCTCTACCCAATTAGTGAGGATTGCATTAGGAGAACTCAGCACTTTTAGTCCAGAATCCCTCTAGAGACCAGGGAAAAGATGAGTTCCATCACATGGCCAGTATCAACAGCCACTGAACAAATATCTCAGGGACATGGACAAAGACATTTATCTCCTGTGCTGGCAGCCACTACAACCAGCCTTCCTAACAGAGTCCTTTCTGTAAGGACCGCTCTCTAAGCGACCTGTCATATAGCTTTATAAAGTAGCATTAATACTGTGGGCCAAAATGAGATTGATCTTTGAGCTTCGTGGTCTCCTGTTGTCAACAGTGCATTATAAAACCAATACTAAATACTTTATAAACAAGTCTCCCTACAGTGTATTAGAGAAACAGTGCATATTTCATGCTCCATAGTTAGGTAGCCACATATCCATCAAGCTAATAAATTATTTATTAGATACCCCGAAGTGCAATAAGAGTCAATAAACTAACTTCTGAATACTTGTATGCGATGAGAAAACATTCTCACTAACAATGGCAGATGGAAGACCCTCTCTCAAGTATACCATTAGAAGGGAGCACATACGTTGAGAGAGAGAGAGAGAGAGAGACAGAGAGAGAGAGAGAAGAAATTCCTGTCTAGAAGATAATTTTTGTTACTGAACTTTAAGCGATACCCAACACCATACACATTTCTTCTGTTTGTATATACAGGCCTCTGATTCCCCCATCCTCAGGGAAATAATAATTGGTAGAAACATGTCTATCATACCTCAACTCAGATGACAGCTCCTACTAATGCTTTGCAGTTGTGATTTCAAAGAAACTATACAATGCCTTGAGAGTGTATACAACAAGGTCTGTGATATACACGCAGTAAGGAATGCAGAAGTTATTAACCAAAGATTTAAAGGAACTTTAATTTATTTTTTCGTTTCTTTTTTTCTCCCCTTGTACTTTTGGTTAAAGCTGCCAAGCCCTTAGATACATGTGATGCAGTCCCCAATGCCCAGTCCAACATCACTAGACTAGAATTAATCAGTGGTTAATTCTACCATTTCTGAAAGAGGACCTTCTGTTCTGGAATGTATTCCAGCCCTCCAAAGAAAACATTTCTTCAGCTGGGAGTTATTTCTCAAACTATCAGAGGCGTGGACCTCTGTGTAGTATTGCGGTGCCATGGTTTCACATGCTGGCCACATTAATAGTGAAGAGCAAGCATCTGTAACCCACAGCTGTGTGTGCTCCAGCCCCAAAGCCCCCACAGGGCCGGTGCCAATGCAAACCACTCTTCCCGTCCCACATCGGAACCACACTGGTTTTCTTCAGGAGCCAGAGACTCGAGATACAGTTCTGAAAATGGGTTTTTTGGTACTTTCCACTCACGTGATGGGTATGGACTGTCAAGAAGAATACTGTCAGGGTCACTGGCTCTTTCCTTCTCCCCACCCCACATCAAGTGGATAAGCTAGAAAGGGGAAAGTGAGGGGGGAGTGCAGTGGAGGACAGGCTCAATGAATAGCAGATACATCTATAAAATGTGCGTATATGCACAATGAATATATACAGTGAAAATATTTTTTTTCAGAGAAGGAAAAACAAAAGTTATAGTGTTGAAGTATCCTAAAAAGCCCCTGGGAAACAACCTAAACAGATAAACATATAGGGTTTTTTCCCCCACAGTATTTTTATTTTTCTTCCTAATATCTTATAGTTTTATTCTTATAGGCAAGAGTTGTGAGGGTTGAAACACATTTTATGAGGGTTAGGTGAAAAAAGCAGAAATAAAGGAGGAGCATGAGAGGGATGATTTCACATTACTTTCTCAAAAGACACATCCCTGAGTCCTAGGCATCATGAAAGCGGATAGCAAAGCACAGACTGAGACTAACTTCTTTGTATTATTTTCGCTACTACAACCACTACTGCTAAGATGACTCTTCATATTAATGACTTTGGTATGTAGACAAACTATAAAAGATGCAGTCTCTGACCTCAAGTACTTATCGATGTCTGTGGGGATTTACCACTCTTGCTAGATTTACTTTCTTCTTCATACTCTAGCCCAGAGGAAGTGATCATCACTCAAGACTTGGAGCCTTTCCATGAGTGGGGCTTATATATGGCAAGGAGAAGGGGTATTTGCCCTTGGACACAGATGGTACTAGATCCAAAGCTCAGTGAGTCTGGTTTGCTTGCAGCAAAGAGAAAGACTAAAATTTCTTTTTAAAAAATGACAATGATCTAACTGAGCTTTATTAAAAAATCATAAAGTATAAAAGTACACAGTACTCAGTATTTTATCCTATCACGCACATGTATGCACTGAACTGGTATCATACAGCTATCTCCATATGACTCAGCAGCTTCTGCCATACAGCAGCCCATGTGCCATTTATTCACATTGCATGCCCAGCAGTCAACTGTGTATGTGGTTAGAACTCCAGCAAGGAGACTTTTTTTAAACATAGGATTGACTATCTGTAGAAGCTTTTACTTACTGACCAAATCACTTAACCCAAATTTTCTACCTCCAAATGGTAGTAGTAGAAGTAATTCATAGAATCATTGTGAAAACCAAATACTTTGGTTAGTACAAAAGGTTTACCTAGTTTCTAGACATAGATACTCAACAAATATGAATATCTCTCTCTCTCTCTCTCTCTCTCTCTCTCTCTCTCTCTCTCTCTCACACACACACACACACACACACATATGCACAGTATATGTGTGTGTGTGTGTGTGTGTGTGTGTGTGTATAGATTTCAAACTAGATGGCTTTGGGCATTTTTGTTTGGCCTGTGTTTTAATTAATGGCCAACATATAAAGTTCACATATAAAGGGTGAGTTAGACAGAGACAAAAGGTAAGTGTTGGGAAACTAAAGGTATAGCATAAATATTCCTTTTCAACAACTCTAAACTGGGGTGGAACAGAAGGTACTGTCTTTTTAGCAGGCACCCCTCCCCCACCAGTCTCTTCAACCATCACCTGTTTTCCTCATTTTGTTGTTTGCCTGGCTACTTGAGCCTTTCAAGTACTACATATGGAGAGTTCATTCCCACACACAAAGGAAAATAGTATTTAAACAAGGCTGGCCTTGAACTCACTGAGATCCACCTTCCTTTGCCTCCTGAGTGCTGGGATTAAAGGTGTGCACCACCATGCACAGCTCCACATGTTTTCCATTGCATTTTCTTTCAATCAATGGAAATCTTTTCTCTGAAAAATGAAGATGTGAATTCTGAACATGGGGGAAGAGCAGTGCAGAGCCTGGGTGTCTTAGCCTTTGTAATTTGAGGCATCCCGCGGGGAGGTTGGGGGTGACTAATTTAATATGATTGCTTTACAACCAAGGAAACTGAGGCTGAACACAAAATGAGTTGGTAACAGAACCAGGACCATTTTCTGGGCTTGGGTCTACCATATTGCTTTGACAGCAGAGTTTAAAGCAGTGGCCATATATTGAAAACTCATGGTATACCAGAGTTTCTCCTACTAACCTGACAAAACCAAATATTAAACTTTCAAGAAACTTCCCAGGCAAATTGTATTTAAACTGAGAACTTAAAATAGGTAAGATTGGAAGTCATCAACAGTTGGACAGATTCTAGCTCTTTGCATATAGCCCCATGAGCCAGACAATGAACTTTTCTAAGCACAAGCCCTGGTAGATACTCTGACTCGTGGCTAACTCCAGCACTGGGCATTCTATATATGGTACATAGAAAAAACAGTGTTTCCATGCCCTGCTTTCCAGAGATTGCAAAGCCAAGCCTTATCCTAAGAGTTAAGGAAGAAAGCAAATATGTCCATTGGCTAAGATCACTCACTCTATAAGGCATAGTGACAAGTTACATAAAGATGGAATTGGTCAAAAATCCAGCAACTAGAATTCTTACCTTAATCATTATAAATAGACATTTATTGCATTCAGTGTTCACCTGCTGTATGCCAGATACTGTGAAAAGGATCAAAATTCCCCTACATACATTCTGTTTTTCTTTTCATAAGCCTTATTATAAAAATGCAAGTAAATAAAAACACTACATACCAGACCCAAAGCGTATGTAAGGTAATGAACTTATGTTCTGTTAGAACTGCAACTCAAAGTAGAATCTATGATTTTTTCATATTAAATTTTACTCTTTAAGTATTGAATATATTTTATGTATTCATCTAATAAAAAAAAGCCCAAACTCTATGACAACATTTCAATCAGAAAAAACTACTCTGTTCCCTTAACTCATCAATGACCTGAAATCAATGACCACATCATTCCCTTGTGCTTAGCTTTTCTTCATGTTACAGGGTATCCACAAGTACATTTGTCAACATCTACACATACGTTAGTGACTTGATTCTGCATGAGAGAAAAGATGTGATTCATTTGTTTTTGAGGTCATGTGACCTTGCTTAATAATGTAGATTCTACGTCCTATATATATTCTAATTTCTCTATTATATATATGTATATAATCTATATCAGTGTGTGTGTGTGTGTGTGTGTGTGTGTGTGTGTGTGTGTGTATTAGAGTAGATTAGTATCCATCCACTTGACCTGAGCGAGCAGGAACAGGGGTCCTTAATGACAAGGTGTTGAGTGAAAGACCAGGGATAAGAAATAAAGAAGATGAGAACAACGATGACAAAGGCTATAGTTAGGAACAGGAGCTCTTCTATAAGCCTATGATGCAGTCCAAGCAAGTTTACTAAGAAGTACAGTATTTGAGATACAATTTGTAGCCAAAGTCTGATCATGTTGACAGAGAGAACAAGAGATACCTCATATGTATGTGTGTGCGTGTGTATGTGTATGATTCCCATTTGTATCAAATACATTTCATTTTGTTTTTCATAAGCCCCATGAGGTAGGTACTAATGAGGTAGGTACTAATATCAGTGTGTCTCCCTTATCAATGAGGAAACTAGCAGGATGAAATCACTTGGCCAAATCTTGTTGAGGTGAAAATTTAAGACTGAGTGGGTCTACTTTCAAAGCATGTACTCACCTCAACTGGCTGTGTTGTTTCATTTTTACCATTTCCTTGAAAATTGTTAAATACTATCTTGATTCCTTAAGAAGTAAAAGTATTTGTCAATTGTTTTTCAATCTGAACACCACTTAACATGAATCTCTTTAGGGCTTGGGGAAATTATTTCCCAGAAGAGTTTAAACCAAAAGAAATCTGGGAATACACCATTTTTAAAATTTCAATAATCTACCAAGTTTATCCTTTTTGTAGTCAGCTTATCATTTTATGTACAATAATTACATATTGTACAACTAACATGTACATTTTTGTGCTTTTAGAATTTGTTTTAATTTATTATGATATTTCTATGGAATATTATGTAGCTGTTAAAAAGAAAGAGAAAAATGTCTATAAACATAGTGCCAACGCTCTGCTGTATTTAATTTGCGAAATTATTTTGAGGTAGAAAAAAATTGGGCCACAAATACAAATACTGATACTTAAAATTTTCTGTAAACAAGTTTTTGAGTTATCCTACATGATCTTTTTAAAATCATCTCCAAGCAAATTTCTTGGATCTCCAAGAAAGTTATCCTATACGATCTTTTTAAAATCATCTCCAAGCAAATTTCTTGGATCTCCAAGAAAATCACAAAAGGTGCAGAAAATCCTCACTGTCTGTGGCATTACTGTCTAAAGTATAAAATAAAAAGAGAGTACAAAGGAGAGAAGAGCCCAATACTGTGGCCTGGACACACAGATTGTTCCCCTGCTATCTGTAGTCCAAATGAAGCTGTGTGACAAAGGGTTACCTTCAGGTGGGAAGCTGTTTGGGATGCCTTTGTTTCTTTCTTGAATTGATTCTGACTTACTAGTGCCCAGCATGCGCGCGTTTCGCGCATGCGCGCTCTGCGTTTCGCGCACACGTGTGCACAGTTTGATAGCTGAAACCATATAAGTGAATACTGCTGTGTTTGGCCTCAGCTCAGATCTCAGCACATACACAGATGATACAGGAAGCACTCTTATTTGGAGGTTTTCTTTTGTGTCTTTCTGTCAACCCACAAATGTAGAATCCAATCAATGGATGTGAAATGATCACTTTCCTTCTTGGCACTAAACACCAAACTGAAGACTGCAGTTGGTAAGCCAACCACTGAAGTCTGAGGATTCTTTAGTAGCCAGGGTGACAGGCTATTGGGATGTCAAGATTCAAAGGCTCATCTATAACTGACAAAGTGACAAGTGCATTTCATGTCCTTAAGTCATTTGGCTTTAAAATTGTATTCTTTTAACCATCAATTGAAACATAGGAATTTTTATTAAATAACATATTTTATAAAAAATATTTGTGACTTTATAATTGATATATCTATCTATCTCTATTTACCTATATATAGGCTTTAAAATTGTAATCTTTTAACCATCATTGAAACATAGGAATTTTTATTAAATAACATATTTTCATAAAAATATGTGTGACATGATAGATGATATATATATAGGTAAATAGATAGGTAGGTAGATAGATAGATAGATAGATAGATAGATAGACATCAGTAATAATACCTGTTCAAGGAGAGGAGGAATTATGCCCTGTTTTCTGAGGAACCACCAGACTGATTTCCAGAGTGATTGTAGCAGCTTACAATCCCACCAGCAGTGGAGGAGTGTTCCTCTTTCTCCACATCCTCCCCAGCACCTGCTGTCTCCTAAGTTTTTGATCTTAGCCATTCTGACTGGGGTGAAGGGAAATCTCAGGGTTGTTTTGATTTGAATTTCCCTGATGACTAAGGATGTTGAACATTTCTTTAGGTCCTTCTCAGCCTTTCGATATTCCTCAGGTAAGAATTCTTTGTTTAACTTTGTATCCTACTTTTTAATTGTGATATTTGGCTCTCTGGAGTCTAACTTCTTGATTTCTTTGTATATATTGGATATTAGTCCTCTGTTGGATGTAAGGTTGTTAAAGATGTTTCCCCAATTTGTTGGTTGCCATTTTGTGCAATTGTGTCCTTTGCCTTACAGAAACTGTACATTTATGAATTCCCATTTGTCAATTCCTCATCTTACAGAATAAGCTATAAGTGTTCTGTTCAGGAAATTTTCCCCTGTGCCCATGTGCTCAAGGCTCTTCCCAGTTTCTTTTCTATTAGTTTCAGTCTGTCTGGTTTTATGTGGGGGCTCTTGATTCACTTGACTTAAGCTTAGTACAAGGGGATAAGAGTGGATCAATTTGCATTCTTCTGCATGCTGACCTCCAGTTGAACCAGCACCATTTGTTGAGAAGGCTACCACTACTTGGCATATACCCTGAGGATTCTCCAGCATGTAATAAGGACACATGTTCCACTATGTTCGTAGCAGCCTCATTTGTAATAGACAGAATCTCGAAAGAACACAGATGTCCCTCAATGGAACTATGGATACAGAAAATGTGGTCTAATTACACTATGGAATACAACTCAGCTATTAAAACAATGAATTCATGAAATTCTTAGGCAAAAAGGTGTAACTGGAAAATATCACCCTAAGTGAGGTAACCCAGTCACCAAAGAACCCACATGGTATGCACTCACTGATAAGTGGATATAGCTCAGAAGCTTGGAATACCCAAGACACAATTCACATATCAAATGATGTCCAAGAAGAAAGAATGAGTGGGCCCTGGTCCTGGCAAAGCTCGATGCAGCAGTGTAGGGGATACCAGGACAGGGAAGCAGGAGGGGTTTGATTGGTGAACAGGGGGAGGGAAGAGGGCTTGTGTGACTTTCAGGGAGGGGAAACAGGAAACAGGAAATGAGATGCTGATTGCCAGCAAAAAGAATGCAAACAGGCAACCTTGGGAAGTTGGAAGTTGAGGGGAACCTCTAGAATGTATCAGAGACCTGAGAGGAGGGACACTCAAGACTAAAACCTAGGGACCTTAGATTAGTCTTAGTGTTTACTGACTCTATTGAATACAATGAATTAACTGTTTGTATATGATTTGTCAGAAAACAGATTCCCCAAAATAAGAGATACCCGTGAAAGTATTAAAAGCATACAGATCATCAAGTAGACACATAATACTCAAATATAACATGTGCAGAGGAATCAAAATAGTAAAAGCTATGAAGAAAAACAACAATGTCACATATAAAGGCTGATTAGAACAATGCCTGACTTTTTTTTACATAGAGAAATATTTATATAAATAGTATATATTGCCACATAATCAACAGATAGATGGTGTTTTCTTAGTATTAAGTCAGGCTGAGGAGTGATCAACATCTCTGACCAATTAGTGAATTAGTTTTGGGGACACTGACAGCTGTGGGAATGAATGACTCCAAGTACTACCCTAGAGCTATAAGGAAAGGAAGCTGGTCCCTTCTTGATTCACCCCATTCCTTATGTTGAACAAGCAGGTAGGCAATAGAAAAGCCAGGATTGTCTCTACACTTGTCTATCCCTGGACACTGGGGGGCAGGAGGATGATTCAATTAAAACTGCAGGTTTATTTTCTGTTTACACTTTACACATTTTGCACTTGGGAGGAGGAAAACTACAGCTGGGTCCTCACTCTAAAGATTCTCTGGTGGCAATGTAATGCATTTCTTTGTTCCTGTTTCTTTGCTCAAGCCCTGGCTTTGAGCCCAGAGGGCTAATATCCAATATATACAAAGAACTCAAGAAGCTAGACTCCAGAGAGCCAAATAACCCTATTAAAATGGGGTACAGAGCTTAACAAAGAATGTTTACCTGAAGAACTTTGAATGGCTGAGAAGCACCTTAAGAAATGTTCAACAGCATTAGTCATTATGGAAATGTAAATCAAAACAACCCTGAGATTTCACCTCACACCAGTCAGAATGGCTAAGATTAAAAACTCAGGAGACAACAGGTGTTGGCAAGGATGTGGAGAAAGAGGAACACTCCTCCACTGCTGGTGGGGTTGCAAGCTGCTACAACCACTCTGGAAATCAGCCTGGTGGCTCCTAAGAAAATAGAATATCTATCTATTTTTGCACTCCAGATTTTATTCTCATCATCTGCACTCTGACTGTTCCACTTCACATACCTCCTCCCCCCAACCCGGTCTCCACAAGGATGTGCCTAACACCCTCACCACACCCCTGCTCCATCCCACCAGATCTCTAAATCCCCTGGGGCAGCCAGTTTTGAGATTAGTGTTCATTCCTTGTTAAGATGATATTTTTTTCTTTTTTCTCTGGGTCGGGGGTTGTTTGTGTTTATGTGTGAGGAACTGTTGACTGGCTGTGCACAGGAATGGAACGCTGGTGCCCATAGACTGCAGCCTGCTCCATCTTCCCTAGCTGTGCCTGAGGAAGCTTGCTGGGGATCCTGGCTTCTGAGAGAACAGGTGTCTTCCCCCCCCCCCTCGCTCTACACTTGTTCCTGTTCTTTGACATAATTTTAGTGAAGCTGAAAGCACAGTTCAGTTATAGTTTCCTACCTAGTTGTGTAGGAGTCTGCAGAATTAGGACTTGTTTATTCTTGGCAGGAAGGCTACTCCTGTGGACTGGGAAAAGAATACAATGATACATTCTTCTGGTAGTCTCTCAAGGCCTGCTTAAGCACTGCAAAAGCATCCTAGAAAATCTACTGAGAGTGTTTAAGTATAAAATGGACCTAAAACATAATGCAATTTGCCTTACTTTTACCAGAGTTTGGGGTCAAAGCACAAAATAAAACTTAGGGAGAATCCACTTGACTGCTGGGAGCTCTGTAGCAGCATGGGAGCGAGGGACCACAGCAGGTGGGGTGGCTTGGGGTTCAGGTACAGGTGTGAGGCCACATGATTTCCCCATTGCTCACCCCCATTGCTCACCCCAGTAAAGTTTTGCTCTCCTCCCACAGACTTACAAAGAGGAGCACTCCCACTTGTCCTGGAGCCTTTCAGGATGGGGAGCATGCCCACATCTGGTGCTTCAGGATGCCACCTCCAGCTATGAGCTTCACAGGAGTCCTCGCCTGCATCCTAACTCCCTGTGTAGTGGTTGTGGCCAGAGCTGCTGCCAAACCTCCTAACACAGAACTGTGGATTGTGAGTAGGATGGTAAGTGAGGGCTGACTCAAGGAACCTGCCAGTGGGTTTGGGTGTGGGGGGCGATGGTGGCAGCCAACAGAACTTTGGGAACAGCAAATCTCATGGGTGAGGATGTGTATTAGGCTGACCACTGATTTCCCCCTCGAATCCACAGACTGCTATGTGGCAACTTATGAGGTGTCAGGAGCCTCAGAGCCACTACTCAAGTGGTTCTCCGTGACAGTAGTCCCCGGGGCTCCTCAGCTGAAGGTTTCTACAACTCCTTTGACCATTCAATTCCTAGATGAGAGACCTAACATTTTCATATTAATAAAAAGGTTTAGTGAGCACTAGAGCTGGGCAGATATCTACCCTCTCTGCTGTTACGTCGACTTCCCTGCCAATAATCCCACAATATGATTTGTCATATTCATCTAGGCTGCTCTTACTCCAACTGGCCAGGCCTCATGGCCATGTTTTCAAGATTCCTACCCATGATCTCTTCTCTTCTCTCTACCTTCTTATCTTTCCCCTTGTAGTATTGCCTCAGACCACGTAGATAATAGTATTGTTGTTCTTGCCTGAAGACAGACTCACTTACAGGGCATTGTGAATGAATATACCATCCTATACTATCACAGCTGTTTTGTAAATATTCTTGAATTTTAGCAGAATGGTTATTGTCCAAGGTAACTTCAGCCCACAATGCATGTTTTATTTCCCTGTTGGTTGATAGAGTCAACATGTTCAGATGCCTCTATTAAAATATGAATTTCAGATTGAGTTTACTCAGCTTCTAGTGTAGTGTTTTGTCACTTAGAGGGTCATTAGGTAGCTCAGAACAATTTTTTAATTTACATCTTTCTGCATCTTTCTCATATACAAGCCCCTTTACATATGAGAATTATGGATGCCTCTTAACAAAACCCTTTACAGCTTTTGAATTTTTTCATGTTTCAAATTGAGTGTGGAGAATTCCTAGAACTTGAAGCATAAAGCAAAAAGAAAAGGGTAAAGATGAACTTTTAAAACCTCAACAGTGATCATAACATTTTTTTTAAAAAGTCCCTTGCTTTTTTTTTTAGTATGTATGTATAAGAGGCATCACATCTCTCCTGAAACTGTCAGAAAGCAGTGCTAACCATATACTCTAAGCCAAGTCATTTTCTTCTACACCAGATAGATACCTCACATACCGGCATATATTTTCATGTTTGGGATCATCCACTTCCAGGGTTTATAATTCAGAAACACTTAAGGAGTTAATAGCTGACACTTCAGTGGGCTATATTAGTTTGCTAATTTTAGCCAAAGAATTACTATAAGCAGAAGGGTTAAAAATAGCACCCCTGTATCATCTTATGGTTCTGTGAGTCAGAAGTCCATACAGATGATAGGGTTCTCTACTTATGATCTGAAATCTAGTGCCAGTATGGGAGGGCTGGGGAGAATGCCACTTGTAAATTGTTTCTGGTTGTAGAGTGAGGGAACTTTTTCATGCAGCTATAGGGCAGAAGCCTTGCTGACTATTGATCAGAGCTCACACTCAGCATGAAAAGCCTTCTCTCAAGCCCTTCTTCACAGCTCATCATCTTCAAAGTCAGCAAGGGCAGTCTAAATCAGTCCCAAGCTTCAAATTTCTCCGACCTCTCTCTATCTGTCACCAGCCATAAAGAATTCTCTGCTTTTAAAGGAATGTAATGAGACTGAGCCCAATTGCATGACCTCCCTTTGGATTATCTCAACATCAAGTCACTATTATTTTTAATCACATCTTCAAAACTTCCTTTGACAATAACTTAATATGATCATGGGTTGAAAATATGATAAAAATCCAAGACCTAAATAAATGTGATCCTCATCAGATAAAAATTTGGGGCACTGATTACCAGCTGGACATGCACAATACCAAAACTAGAAGAGAGACATCTCAGGGAGCAGGACATCTCAGCCTCAGCACTGTTGACATATGTGTCCAAATGCTGGGCTGGGTTCCTCACCCAGAGGATCCCTAACACTTGCTTATGGGCCCCATTATCATTATTTTGACATTCTTTTTTTTAATTAATTAATTAATGTGAGTACACTGTAGCTATCTTCAGACACAACAGAAGAAGGATCAGATTTCATTATAGATGGTTGTGAGTCACCATGTGGTTGCTGGGAATTGAACTCAGGACCTCTGAAAGAGCAGTCAGTGAGTGCTCTTAATCACTGAGCCATCTCTCCAGGCTCTATTTTGAAATTCTTAACACTCTTTAAACTTGTAAGTAAAATACAGGAGGACAAAAGAGTTTTGTCTATGAGCAGGACACATATCTGATAGTCATGGCAATAGTCCTCGTTGCCATGTTTGAAAACTGGTGAGTGTTTCAGTCCTTGTGAGCACTATGATAATTTATACGAATTCTAGTGGACCCATGGGACATGAAAGTTCAGTGAAAAGCAGAGAAAGCAGAAAAGCAATGTGTTACACTTATGACTGAGAAAT
This sequence comes from Apodemus sylvaticus, assembly GCF_947179515.1. Taxonomy (NCBI): domain Eukaryota; kingdom Metazoa; phylum Chordata; class Mammalia; order Rodentia; family Muridae; genus Apodemus; species Apodemus sylvaticus. The sequence continues at coordinate 89,022,059 of NC_067487.1, forward strand.
ACAGTAATTCTCAACTTTTCTAATGCTCCAATACTTTAATATAACTCCTCCTGTAGTGGTGAATCCCAACTTATAAGATTATATTTCAATGCTACTTCATAAATGTGAATATGGTACAGTTATGAATTCTAATGTAAATATCTGTGTTTTCCGATAGTCTTAGACAACCCTGTTGGAAAGCTCATTCAACCACAAAGGGGTCTTGACCCACAGCTTGAGAACTGCTCAACTTACTCAGTAAGGAGAGCCTTTAATAGGTGTTGAGGTTTGGTCTTGCTGTGTATTGTAATGCTAAGTGTAGGTCCCCAAGTTTTGGAGTCGGTACATAGACCCAAGGGGCGCTATGTGATCTTGTTCCCAAGTTATTTCTGATTGGTAAATGTCAACAACAAATTAATGCCAGTCCCTTGTAGAAATAATGCTTGTCAGTAATGTGGTGTCTTCAATGCTGAATCAGCGGCCAAGCCTTACTCTGAACTCCAAGCTGCGTTCCACCCTTTCTCTGGTAGTTACTGCTTACTTCTAATTGCTACACACTGTACTTTCCAAAACACGACTATGCACCTACTATGCTCCTAGATGTGGTAGTTTGTGACGGTGTAGGAACTCATTAGTGACTGACCATCACCAGTAGAGCTCCCTCTCCCCATCCTCTCTCCTGACACTCATAATGTAAATGGTTTTGGAGACAGAGGTTTGCCAAAGGGATCACAATGCACAGGTTGAGAACCACTGCTACAGATAGATCCAACATGCTATTTGTTTATTTATTTATAAAGATGTCTAGCTGTTCCTATTGTTGGAGTGTGAAATGTGCCTTTTAGGCTTATGTGTTTGAACACTTGGTCCCTAGCTGGTAGCACTGCTGGTTGTTTATTTTTTCAAGACAGAATTTCTCTGTCTAACTGTGGTTGTCCTGGAAATCGATCTGTAAACAACATTGGACTCAAATTCACAAATATCTACTGGCCTCTGCCTCCTGCTACTGGGAATAAAGGCATGTACCACTACTGCCTAGCAAAGTGGATTCTTTTTAAAAAATATTTTCTTACTTCTAATTGTATGCATGTGTGTCTTAGTGTGGGTTTGTGCCTGTGCTTTCATGTGCCTGTGGAAAACAGGGTTATAGGGGTTGTGAACCACTCAGTATGCGTGCTAGAAAATGAATGTTAATCCTCCATAAAAGCGCTAATCCTTAACCATTGAGCCTTCCCTCAAGTCCTGAGTCTTCTTAATTAAAGAAAACTTAAATGCACAAGGGAAAAAAGATGCAGATGAGAACAGTTAACAAACGTTTAGAAGCTGGAACTCAGGAGGCCGTCTATAACATGATGCCTGGTAGGAGAAGCTGCACATTAAGGACTTGGGCAAGGAAGCAGGAGGAGCATGGCAGATTCTCTTAAGAACTGGACATGGGAAGGAAAACAAAATCCAGGAAGATCTCGGGTTTTCTCTCCAACTCCCAAGGAAGCAACCAGAAAACAATGTAAACACTCAAGCCCACCTGTCTCCTTGAGTTTCAGGGAAGAGGGTGCCATTACCATTTACAAGTATGTGGTAGAGAGATGGAAGAGAAAGAGAAGTGGAGAGGTTCAAAGCTTTAGAGGGAGGCTGGACTGGAGATACAATAGCAATGATGCCCAACAAATCAAAATGAGACCAAAAAGTCTACAAAAAAATCCTTGAGTTAGTTTTGTGTTGTCCAGCTGCTCTTGGGAATGGGGCCTGCCCTGAAGAAGGCTTAATATAATCACCTGGGTTTACTTCTATGTTTTTGCTTTCTGTTGTTTCAATCCAGAATTTGACCTACTTCTTTATGTGATCTATCCAGATAGTTCCCTCTCTATTGTCAAGTGCTTTGATCACTTCTAGTCCTTACATTGAGTTAATTGTAGCACGTGACTCTCTTGGCCTTTCATCCTTGAAACATTACCTCCTTTTGTAGAATTGTGTTTCTTTTCCCGTTTTCTACTTCTCTAACAATTCATCCTTCTAAGTCTACTTAGCTGGTCCTTCATCATCTTGACAGCATCTAAACAGAGTGCTTCAAATTTCAGTCATCAGGTCTTTTTTCTCTGTTATTCACCCATTATCTTTTTGACTATTAACTTCTACTAACATCTATGTGACTGTCTTAGTCAAAGTTTTTATTCCTGTACAAACCTTGATGACCAAGAAGCAAGTTGGGGAGGAAAGGGTTTATTCAACTTACACTTCCACACTGCTGTTCACCACCAAAGGATGTCAAGACTGGAACTCAAGCAGGTCAGAAAGCAGGACCTGATGCAGAAGCCATGTAGGGATGTTACTTACTGGCTTGCTTCCCCTGGCTTGCTCACCTTGCTTTCTTATAGAACCAAAGACTACCAGCCCAGGGATGGCACCGCCCACAATGGGCCCTCTCCCACCCTTCATCACTAATTGAGAAAATGCCTTATAGCTGGATCTCATGGATTTATTTCCTCAACTGAAGATCTGTGGCAACTCCAGCCTATGTCATGTTGACACACAAAACCAGCTATCACAATGACTTTAAAAATAATGTGCTGTCTTTAGCCAGAACGCAGCTATACATAGCTTATAAATCTTGTTGGCTACAAATTCCTCAAAATTCATCTCTGCCATCCTTTGATATGGCATGACTGAAGATATATTACCATTTGGTTATTGATCAAGGGAACTCATAAAAAAAAGAGTTGTCTTTTACCTGCTCAAACAGGAAACAAAAATTCATACTTAACTGATCTGTGCACCTTGCACATTCCATGCAAATATCTTTATGGAACTAAATATTGTTTGTCACATTTTATATTACAGAATGATATACCAAGAGGGCATCTCGGATAAGTTCACAGTCATGGATCCTGAATTGACCTGCTGTTACAGCTCCTTGCCTGATCTTGACTCAAACTGATGCTGTTTCCAGAGATTTGCTTTGAGAACATCTTCAGGAAGGACTGCTAAAACAAATATTACCTGTTGCTTTTATTTTGAATTAACCATTTTTCCAATGTCTTTCTTGCCCCCCCCCAAAAGAAATTCTTTACCCAAATGATCAGGAAGCAATCATAAGAAGACAGTTGTCCTAATTCTTTAAGTTTTAGTCATTTAATGAATTATAGATATGTTGTCATTTTAAGGAATGATTTACAAATAATTATAGTTTTGGACAAGGATGAAACTAAATAGCGTTCCTTTCCTTTTCTCTTCCTTCTTTCTTAGGTAAAGGGAAGGGGGTCGAAAAGATAAAAGGGAGATAGCATAATATTATAAGAAATTAAATATATTGGATGAATTACTAGATTTACATTTTTATAAAGCATTTTATAGCTGTAATCTGACACTAGTAGAAATCTTTATATTTTGATGCAGAATTGTTTTATATTTTCTTACATTGGTACAGAATTTATATATTGATACAAACTTAAGGTTTTCATTGGTATAAATCTTTGTATATTAATACAAAACTTAAATTTCTTGTTATTCTTAGATAGGCATTGTGCCTATGCAACTCATTTAGAATACAAAGTTTCATCCCAGTCTTTTTAATAACTGCTATTACATACTGTTTAGGATAATTAAGTAATGCAAGTTAATAGACTGTCAAACTGATAATTATATTAGACTCTCATTTAGTTAATTACAGTAATATGCTTTCAAGGTTTTTTAAATAGTAAATAGTTAAAAATAATCAATGTTTAACAATTTGAAAGAGTTAACTCAGAAACTTAAAAAGAGTCAGGGGCTGGGTTGCATTCCTCAGACCACAAGGGGGAGGGAGAGACCAACCTAGGGGTAAGGATGCATTCCAAAGACTGACCATACTGACCATTTGCCATTTACCTCATCCCCTAGTGGACCAATCTGTTTAAGGATATTACTGTTCTGCCAATCACATTGTGCCTAATGGAATCTGCCCTGGGGTCTGTATAAAAAGTCCTTGGTGTGGATGGTGGGGGGTCATTCCATCTTTATATACAGAGTGACCCTAGCATGGTAGTATTTTTTAATAACGTTCCTCGTGCGTTTTGCAGTGATTCCATCTCCACGTGGTTCACTCAAGGGTCCCTAGTAAGTTAAGACTGTTCAGTTTTAACAAATTCAGCATGCTATATATATAGATAGCACACTTGAAAAGTGTCAGAGATCCACCAAATATGGCATTTAAAGTTACTTCATTATTAAAAGATCTTGTGACTACAAGACCCGTGTGCTCCTGACAGTGCCTGTTGGGTGTTTCATAAAAAAAGAAAGAGAGAACCAGAAGTGTGTTTGGTAGAGGAAGAAGGGGTGCCTCTGTGGGCCCATGCTGCGACAACCCTTTCACAGAGGTACCAGTCATATGAAGGATATAGTATGGAGTAGAGTTTATTTAGTGTATGGGGAGGGGAGTTGAGGGAGTAGAGACAGAGAAAGGCAGAGAGAGAGGTAGGGAGGGTGAGGGAGGATGAGAAACAGCAAAGACAGAAAGAGAGAAGAGAAGAGTGGTAGAGGTTGGCCATGAATACATGGAGAGAGGGGGGGAGCTGAATGTGGAGAGGACAGAGAGGGAAGTGGGGTAAGGGAAGGGAGTAAGAGAGTGAGGAGGTGGGCAAACAGCCCCTTTCATATTGAGCCAGGCATACCAGGCTCTTGCCAGGTAACTTGAGTTGTGGCGCTTAGAAGGACTGTGAACAGTACCCACATTCCACTTCAAAGAAGGGGATAAACATCACTACCTACATGGGGAGTTGCTTTGATTCTGTTAAGCTAGCCACTGGAAATGCCATAATTTTATCTGCAGGCAGAATGGTGTCAAAAAACAAGTGGAATTTGGGCTAGGATTTGTTTGGTTCTATGAGCATTCCAACAATGAAGACTATCCTAACAACAATGCAGTCTCAGATTAGATTTTACAGAGGCCTCCGTAGCCTACAAGCAATGCGCCGCCCACGGATCTGCATCATAAAGTCCCTCCTTCCTCCAGCGCCGGTACATCCTGGCCATTCCTTCCCTCTGAGTTGGAGGTCTGCTCAGGCTTTTGCATTCCTGGCAGCGACGCCTGGGGCTCACACCACAGTTCATTAGTTTCCTCCCGCTGAGGCTCATCCCCCGCCTTTCCCTCTGTCTTGCCCTCAGTATCGGGACACAATGTCTCCCATACTCCTTTTTACTTGTTACTTATTTTTCCCTTCATATACAGTGCCCCTTTCCCTATGTGACTCTACAGGTGCTCCCAGCCCAGGTAGACTGAGAAGGGGGCACTTGTCCCAGTTTGGAAGCACTTTGTCTTGTGGCTGGTTCAGAAAGTCCAGACCATCAAGTAGGAAGTTCCTTAACTGTTTACAAAACAGTAGAGGTGATACAAATCTAGGATTTCGCTGGTTTTCTTGGGCCAGGTATAATGTAGAATTATGATTTTATGAGTCTGCTTTCTCACATTGACAGGGCTTAGCCCAGGGAAATGCTGCTAGAATCTGCCCTTTCTGCCCTTCCAGTGCTGCCTGTGCTTGTTAGAGCTTACCTGAAGCTCTCCATCCAGGAATTCAGTCTGCTAGAGAGCACTCAGCTTACTGCTTAGTCTAGTTATTTGCCATTTTCCTGAATTACTATGTTTTCTTATTTGTGTCTTTAGGTCACTTAGTATTACTTTGTTTATATTGTTGTGAAACTTTACTCCTTTATATGTTAACTAATGCGTATTTGTTCATTTTTTTAAATGGTGGGGTTTACTTTTGAAGATTAATTTCTATGTTGTCTCAGGAAGAAAAACAAAAATTTTCAGAGTTAATGTGTTTAAATATGTAACTCCATTCCTTTAACACCAATCGAAAACTAATAAACTACATAGGAAAAAAAATCTCTTCTCCACAACCAATCAAGTTTCAATGATTACTTATACCTATAAAGTCAAACATACAATCTGCAATGGCTTTTGAAGTTGAAAGGTCAAAACTTTAGATATGGGTTTGATTCTGGCTGTATGACCTTGGCTAAGCTTTTCATTCTTTTTTGAATACAAAAATTTCCTTTAGTTTTTAAAAGGAAGGTATTTCTTAAGACTGAATTTGCAGGTTCTAGGTAAGTGTTTTCTATGGAACACACTAATAGCTATGTACTAAATATAGCCAGATATGCTGGAGAAAAGACCATGAGAAGAAACTAGTCAGAGGAGACCTTAGGTACCTGCTGTCTACAAGTGAACAGATCCTGAAATCTGGTATGGTCCTTAGTGATTTATTAGAATGTAAGGGATTGTAAATCATAGTATAAACTGGCCTTGGTTAATCTCAGCACTAAGTAGGTAGAGGCAGGGGGATCTCTGGTAGTTTGAAAACAACCTGATCTACATAGTGAGATATAGACCAATTAGGGCTTGCATAGTTAGACCCCATCATAAATAAAGACCAACATCAATCAAAGGGTAAATTAAACAGAATATTGAAACACAAACAATCAAAAATATTTTTTTATTTATTTTCTAGTAACAATAATGCCAACTGAAGCATTATTAATGTGGATATTAATAGATATCTAAAAATGTAATTTTCTTTGAACAGAACTTGAGAGTATAATATGCATAATTCAAATAGACGTTGCGGGTTCTTTTAGTATCTCATCTCCTTTTAAACCATGACAGATTCAAGTCTTAAGTTCCAGCGTTATCTTCCTTAGATTGCTGGGTTAGCACCCTCACTGCTGTCCTTATTTTGCTTGCTGTTCCTCACATAACAGTAAGAATGGTGTTTTTAAAAAGAACTTGGATTGAACTATTTGTGCTCAAATCCTCCAAAAGCTCTGGGTTACATACAGAATTGAATCTACGCTGCTTCTCCCTGCCACTAGGGCAGCTTCCAACCTAACCTCAGCCTTACCCCATGACTCTCAATCTCACTAGGGCTTTAGGATGCTACCCTGGCAGATGTACCGGGCACCATTTCTGGCTGGTGGCAGTTGTTCTTGACTTCTATTGCTGTTCTTTACTTGAGAGAACTTCTCCTGGTTCCTAACATAGAAGCAAGTCTCTTCCTGTTGTTTGACTCTTTTGTTTGGCATTAAGTTAAATATTTTTTCTTTTTCTTGTTCTTATTTATTATCAGATACACTTTTCACTTGTTAATTATTCCCATTAGACTTGTTGGCTTTCTCTTCCTAACTACGGGGTAGAGATTGCATTAGATTTATTCATAATTTTATCCCTAGTACTTAGAACTATGCCTGGTACCTAATAGGCTCTTGGTAAAAATTGTTAACTAAATGAATCCTGTAGTTGATTTGAACATTTGACATCTTCATTCCAGATTGTGCCTGCTCCCACTTACTGATTGCATGACTGTGGACCGGTTAATGACTTCTGGGGCTTCATTTTATTCATTTTCTAAGGGTCTAAGCTTAGGTTCCCATGCTTGCAGAGCAGGCACTTTATTTATTTAGCATCTCCTAACCCTTAATAGCAAATCAACCAAACTCCTCCTCCTCCTCTTTTCCTCTTCATCTTCTTCTCCTCTTCCTCCTCATCTCCTCCTCATCCTCTCCTTCCCCTCCTCTCCTCCTCCTCCTCTTCTCTATCTCCTCTTTCTCCTCCTTCTTCTCTTTCTTCTCCCTCTTCTCCTTCTTCTTTTAGATGCAAGGTTTCTCTGTGTAGCCCTGGTTTTCCTGGAATAGTCTGTAGATTAGGCTGGCCTCGAACACAAGAGATCTATCCACCTCTGTCTCCAGAGTGCTGGGATTACCATTGCCTGTCTTCTGACAACATATTTTTTATTGTGGTCCTAACTTAAAATAGAATTAGTTTTTATTTTTTATTGTTTTAGGATTTATTTATTTATTTTATGTATATGAGTATACTATAGCTGTCTATACATGTCTAACACATGGGAAGAGGGTGTTGAATTCTATTACAGACGGTTGTGGGCTACCATGTGGTTTCTGGGAATTGAACTAAGAACCTCTGGGAGAGAAGTCAGTGCTCTTAAACACTGAGCCTTCTATCCAGCCCAGAATTAGTTTTTATATTTAGATTTTTGAATGAAATTTTGTGGTCACCAAAATTTACTTGACTTTCTGTATAGTTTCTCACAAGCAAAGACTTTCCCTTATGGATGAGAGTGGAGGCACCAGTGAGCTCACCTCGGCCTCACATCCCTCTGTCAGCTTCTTCCTTGAAATCCTCATTAGTCTGAGATCTTATTTCATGGACACTGATTGCATTTGAGAAGTGTCATTCTTATGATGTGAAATATTTGCCATGCGTTCATTTACATTTCAAGTGGTTCAACATGAAAATTGTACATGTGGTAAGCATCAATCCTTTATTAGGAACAAATATATTTAAAAGTTCCATATTTTGTCCTGCTTCATTTGAAATGAGTTACTAAATAATTGCTGGAAACATTTTTTGAATTTCCAACATCCCTACAAGCACTATTCTCAATGTAGGGAAGTTTATGTTACATGGAAATAAGCTTAACGTTTTAGATAAAAGATTGTACTACAATAAGTTTATAAAACTTACATGTTTTATAAATATAGCAGTAGCCACAGCTGCTATAATCGTACCTCTGAAAACTAAGAATATCTTCAGTAAGGTTTTATGGAGTCCACAAGGACACAGAATAAATCAATGACAATTGGATAGATTGTAGTTTCTGTAGGTTTGTTACTCTGATAGCATCTTTCTACACTGAGAGCTATAAACACTTAGAGTATAGAGAAATGAGTGATTCAACAGATGTTTCATCAATAAAACCTTGAGAATCCATATATAAGCTGCATTTTAAAAGAGTGCAGACATACAGGAAGGCTGAATGGGGTCTTATGCAGTCAGCTAAATAAGGACAAACTAAAGAGAACAGAATGACAGACTGTGGAAGGGTTTACCTATGAAAGAACAGCAAAATTGAGAGCAAAATTTCCAGGGGCTTGGAGGCAGAGAAGTCTGATTTAATGTAGTCAGCTCCCTGAAGATAAACCTGTGATCTAAACACATTTTCTGTTTCCAGGGTTAAAATTTAGAGTTCTTTGAGGAGAAAATACTTGAGTTTCAACCCATTAGTAATAACCTCAGAATCCCAAAACTGTGTTGGTGTCGCATTAGGAAAGGCAATCAAATTATTTCTCTTTAGGGTAGTTTAAGGAAGAGCATACCCAGAATTGCATGTTCTACCCTGCTTTCTGTGTCTTCTGTCTAAGTACTGTCTGTCTGTCTGTCTGTCTGTCCATGGTATATGTCTGAATATGTACCTGTTGAGTTCTTTCTTGTTTGTTTCTCCCTGTGGTTGAAATCCTAATAAAAAGCGATGATTTTTATTGAACAGATCAGAAATCATCACATTTGGAAAGAACAGGAGATACTTCACAGAAATCTTTAAGTTTTAGAAAGGATGAATCTTACTGACTCTAAGTAGCCTCATTTGTTGGGATCCATAATGGGACAAGCTTATATACTAGCAGCTGACCATCCTAAAATGTCCTGCTATGAATTATTATATAATTCAGCAAGGCTGTGTGGTACTAATTTTACAAAAGTTTCCTGCTATTAATATGCTTTTTCTGTTATTATTAAACATATAAAATAATCAATAAGGAATAGCACATCCCTTTGGAGCAAATCTCTGCAGATCCATAAAGATGTACTGTCTTATAGTGATGCTATGTAGACAATAGATGACAAGTTTTGTTAATGATCCTATAAGAATTCCTAAAATTATATCTGTGATTATTAAGCTCTTTAATAGTGGAACTTCTATTAGGTCCTTTTCTGATAGTCACAACTATAAAGGGAACTCTGCCAGTCTCCCAAATGTCACCAGTTAATTGCTCTTAGATGGCAATCAGACATTCTCCTACTCAGCACATTCTACAAGGTTGGAAGGCAGTTAACCAAAGGTCATAAAAAGGGGAACTAGGATTTACTATAGGTGTTAGGACAGAAGATAAAATATTGAATGGGTTTATCTATACAAAACTTCACTTATAACTTAGTTATGGTTTTAAATTTTCTGTGAACCTGTAGAGAAGACAAATGATAAATGTCTAGCTAGATAATTACTCCTAATGGATATGCATGTCAACATTCTGTTGTAAACTTTGATTTCAATTTATGACTTTGTATTTTGTGTGAACTTGTGATGAACTTTGTAACTTGTGATCATGTATTCTGAAAGATGTTTAAGGACTGAGGACAAAGATAAGAGAGACCAGGAGAATTTAGGTGAGTGGAACCGAGCTGAGAGAAGAACTGAACTGAGGAGAAGTTTTTAGTCATAAGAGAACAAGATTAGAAAGAGAATGCAGAGTGGAATAACTTAGAAACTATAGGTAACATAAAATTACTAAGAGAGCAATGTGCAGGATGCAGAGGCAAAGAGGGGAAAAAAGATGTTGCAGAGAACAGAAGGAGCAGGCAGGCTTCTCCTTACCATGGGGCGGGACAGGTCCCATGGTAAGGACAAGACAGGTTAAGTCTTATTAAAAGAAACAAAGCTTTTTTTTCCTTACAAACATGGATTTAATTCATTTAGCATTAAAGGGGTGGGAACTTTTTCTTTCTCAATGCAATAAATATTGGAGTCCATTTTTCATCCAGAATGAGTGAGTTCTTTCTGCACTGGTGTTAGTCTTTTGCTCCATATGCATATGTAAGTATGGATGTGTGTATAAGTATGTGATTGTGAGAATGTATGCATGTGTGTGTGTAAGTATGAAATTGTGAGAATGCATGCAAGCTTTGTCTTGCTGACTTTGCATGGAAATTTGTATGTTTGAAGCTGTGTATTAATTTATGTAAGATTATGCATATTCACTTATGTAGAAGTTTTTCTTTCTGCAAGTGTTATTCTCTTCTCCTGGTTCAATAGAAGTTTATTGCTCCTAACTTCACCCTAGACTGACAAGCAAGAGGCATCTGGACAATGGGAAAAAGGCTCTAGCAACTAATCCTTTCCTTAATCTCCTGCTGTTTTAGGGTGAAGTGCTAAGTGCCTGAAACTGCAGTCTCTGGCTTCAAAGGAACACAGAAGGCAGGTCAGCTACATTAGCATAGTAACTTAGACTTAGATAAGTAACCCTTTTATTATACAGCAACCCTAAATTTTACATAAAACAAAGTCTTACCCCAGAATTTTGTAAGACAAAGTCTTACCCCTGCAGATGCTCTTCCCCCTTCTGCTGCCTCAAGAAGAACCAAGAAGAAAGAAACACCTCTGCTGGGGCTGGCTCGGGCACTCATTGATCCAGATAATAAATGAAAGAGTATATTAAGCAATGTACTATCAAGCAGTATTTATAAGCTGCATACAGTATTCATAGTAGATATTTCTTATTAGGACTGCTATCAACCTGTTTTCTGGATTAAAGATTACCATCTCTCACTCTCACTTTCTCTCTCCCTCTCTCTCTCTCTCTCTCTCTCTCTTTCACACACACACACACATACACACACAGACACACACACATACTCACACATACCCCTCTTGGTTCAGAGTCATGCCAGCTTTTGTAATTTAATATTAATGCTGTATTTTTTATTATTTTTTTAAATTTTTTTATTCGATATATTTTTATTTATTTTTCAAATGATTTCCCCTTTTCTAGCCCCCCGACTCCCTGAAAGTCCCGTAAGCCCCCTTCTCTCCCCCTGACCTACCACCCACCCCTTCCCACTTCCCCGTTCTGGTTTCACTGAGACTTTCCAGAACAAGGGGCCACTCTTCCTTTCTTCTTGTACCTCATTTGATGTGTAGATTATGTTTTGGATATTCTAGTTTTCTAGGTTAATATCCACTTATTAGTGAGTGCATACCATGATTCACCTTTTGAGTCTGGGTTACCTCACTTAGTATGATGTTCTCTAGCTCCATCCAGTTGCCTAAGAATTTCATGAATTCATTGTTTCTAATGGCTGAATAGTACTCCATTGTGTAGATATACCACATTTTTTGCATCCACTCTTCTGTTGAGGGATACCTGGGTTCTTTCCAGCATCTGGCAATTATAAATAGGGCTTCTATGAACATAGTAGAGCATGTATCCTTATTACATGGTGGGGAATCCTCTGGGTATATGCCCAGGAGTGGTAAAGCAGGATCTTCTGGAAGTGAGGTTCCCAGTTTTCGGAGGAACAGCCAGACTGTTTCCAGAGTGGTTGTACCAATTTGCAACCCCACCAGCAGTGGAGGACTGATCCTCTTTCTCCACACCCTCTCCAACACCTGCTATCTCCTGAATCATTATTTGCAGATGACATGATAGTCTACCTAAGTGACCCAAAAAACTCCACTAGAGAACTCCTACAGCTGATAAACAACTTCAGCAAAGTGGCAGGTTATAAAATCAACTCAAGCAAATCAGTGGCCTTCCTATACTCAAAGGATAAGCAGACTGAGAAAGAAATTAGGGAAATGACCCCCTTCACAATAGCCACAAACAGTATAAAGTATCTTGGGGTGACTCTTACCAAACATGTGAAAGATCTGTATGACAAGAACTTCAAGACTCTGAAGAAGGAAATGGGAGAAGACCTCAAAAAATGGGAAAACCTCCCATGCTCATGGATCGGTAGAATCAATATAGTTAAAATGGCCATTTTGCCAAAAGCAATCTACAGATTCAATGCAATACCCATCAAAATTCCAACTCAATTCTTCACAGAGTTAGAAAGAGCAATTATCAAATTCATCTGGAATAACAAAAAACCCAGGATAGCTAAAACTATTCTCAGCAACAAAAGAAAGTCTGGGGGAATCAATATCCCTGACCTCAAGCAACACTACAGAGCAATAGTGTTAAAAACTGCATGGTATTGGTACAGTGACAGGCAGGAGGATCAATGGAACAGGATTGAAGATCCAGAAATGAACCCACACACCTATGGCCACTTGATCCTCGACAAAGAGGCTGAAAACATCCAATGGAAAAAAGATAGCCTTTTCAACAAATGGTGCTGGTTCAAGTGGAGGTCAGCATGCAGAAGAATGCGAATTGACCCATCCTTGTCTCCTTGTACTAAGCTCAAATCCAAATGGATCAAGGACCTCCACATAAAGCCAGACACTCTGAAGCTAATAGAAAAGAAACTGGGGAAGACCCTTGAGGACATCAGTACAGGGAGAAAGTTTCTGAACAGAACACCAATAGTGTATGCTCTAAGATCAAGAATTGACAAATGGGACCTCATAAAATTACAAAGTTTCTGTAAGGCAAAGGATACCATCAAGAGGACAAATTGGCAACCAACAAATTGGGAAAAGATCTTCACCAATCCTACATCAGATAGAGGGCTAATATCCAATATATATAAAGAACTCAAGAAGTTAGACTCCAGAAAAACAAACAACCCTATTAAAAAATGGGGTACAGAGTTAAACAAAGAATTCTCACCTGAAGAACTTCGGATGGCGGAGAAGCATCTTAAAACATGCTCAACTTCATTAGTCATTAGGGAAATGCAAATCAAAACAACCCTGAGATTTCACCTTACACCAGTCAGAATGGCTAAGATTAAAAATTAATCCTGTATTTTAGTTGAAGTTGTAAAGTTGATTTCATGGGAAGTCCAAGGCAAATAAGGCTGGGTGATAGACTATTCTCCTCAAGGTAGAATAAACAAACAGGTTGAGCATACTGCAGATTATAGGTCTTAAATCTTAAATAACCTCAAGGTATATTTTTAACTTGCCACTGAAGTCCAAAAGTGAGCAAAAGTTCCAGTCTCTTAGAATGTAGGAGGTATTTCAATATTAATGTATCATCACATGGAAGAAAATGTGTGTGGAGGATCAGGTACAATTCAAAGTTCCCACTTTCCAGCTCTAACTCTGCAGTCCTGTATAATGATACAGTGAGTACTATAGTAAGGCTCACACTGTAGGTCTGAAAGGGTGGATCTGCAATGGCAGGTACTTGGCTTTCTCCCATATAGGGTATGCTTCCCTCCCCTCTCTCTCTCTCTTAAAGATTGTATTTATCTTAAGTATGAGTATATTGTAGCTGTCTTCAGACACACCAGGAGAGGGAATCGGATCCCATTACAGATGGTTGTAAGCCACCATGTGGTTGCTGGGAATTGAACTCAGGACCTCTAGAAGACCAATCAGAGCTCTTAACTGCCGAGCTGTCTCTCCAGCCCAGGTATGCTCTCTCTTATCAGTGATAAAGACACAAAATTGATATTCAGAGAGTTGACCAATACAAGATCATGCCAGGCCCTCAAAGAGAAGCTGGACGTAGGAGAAGAAGCATACATACTCAGGGATTCTGCATGTTGTGGCATCTGCTGTAAAGGTTAGGGAAATTTTAGTATCATAAGGATCATAATGAAGGAAACTTCATTATGAATCATTATGTATCTTCTGGGTGCTCTGATAAAGTACCATGACCAAGGCCATTTTAGAAGACAATCTATAATGGCTTACAGTTCCAATGGGATACTGTGGCAGCCTGTGGCACTGACACATGGCTAAGAATAGGCTTGATGTACTGAGGGAATCATGTCTTCAATGGCAAGCACAAAATAGAGAGGCACTGGAAGTCAAGCATGCCAATGAAGTCTGCAAGCGTGCATTCAGTGGGAACCCTCCTTCAGCAAGGCTGAGCAACATCACAAAACATTGCTATTAGCTGATGATTAAGGGTATGGAGATAAAACATTTGAAGGCCTGAAGAATTGATCACAAGGCTTCAATTTAGAGAAGTTATGTTTGAGACTAAATGCTGTACATATCAGGTCTTACTTGTTTGTAATCTCAAGCCACCTTCTTAACATCATCATTGAAAAGTACAAGCATTAGTCAGGCAGTGCCTTTAATTAATGTGCCTTTAATCCCAGCACATTAGATAGGCAGAGGCAGGCATATTTCTGATTTTGAGGTCAGCCTGGTCTACAGAGTAAGTTCCAGGACAGTTAGGGTTATACAGAGAAAGCCTGTATCGAAAAATCAAAAATTGAAAAATACATTTTAAAAAAAGTATAGGCACAATAATATCAAAATTATTAATGAGATACTCTTTAAAGTACAAACTTGTCCTGCAGAACACTTGTCAAAACTCAGAATCCTGTATTTGAGTTCAGTACTGTCTTTCTCATGAATGTATCATTCAAAAGCTATACATTTTGAATTAAGAGAAAAATTACAAAAATTTGACATTATAAGCAAACATTTGTCTCATTTGAAATCTATATACAAGGGCTATTTTTCTCAAATATATTTTAGAGAATTTTTATTCTTAAAAGAGATTCATCTTCATTTCCAAAACTCCAAAACTCTGTTCTTAGGTTTCTAGTCCCAGTGCAGTAAATCCAAACTTCTATTCTTACTGTGCCAGACAGTAGAGTTCAGGCAATGTTCTGTGTGGGACTCATGTAGGGATCCGTGAAGGGTTGGGGGCTAAGGTGAATTCTTCAGTTGAATATTTCTCTGTAATTGTTTTCTATACAAACAGCAATTTCTTAAAATACATATAAGGATTTCCTTTGTCATATCCACAGAGGTAATGAGGCACTATTTGTTCGTTGCACAACAAACTTTAAGGTTTTATATTCTTAGAGCTAAAATTGTGGCAAAAAAAATGACACATTTTATTTGCTTCTACATGTGAATAGTGTTTTGGGGTTTTTTTTGGGGGGGGGGGGGATTTGGTTTTATTGAGACAGGGTTTCTCTGTATAGCCCTGGCTGTCCTGGAGTTCACTCTGTAGACCAGGCTGGCCTCGAACTCAGAAATCCACCTGCCTCTGCCTCCCAGAGTGCTGGGATTACAGGCATGAGTCACCACTACCCGACCTGAATAGTGTTTTGAATAAAGAACTACATCCTAAGTCCTGCATGATGGCACATACCTGCAATCTCAACACTTTACAGGCTGAGAGTATTTCTTTACCAAGAGTTAAAAGCCAGACTGGGTCACTTCACCATTAATGGATAGTCATGACTACAATGGCAGATACTGCTTCCCAAATATTATATACTTTATGTAAAACCTCAATTATAGCAATTCTGACTACTTAGAGTAGCTTATAATTATAAACACCAAAACCACAAATGCTGTATGTATGTATGTATGTATGTATGTATGTATGTATGTATGAATGTATGTATGTATGTATGTATGTATGTTAGTTCTTTTGCTTATTGTATTGACAAAATACCTGACAAAATCTGAAGAAAGACGACTTTATGTTAGCTCATGGTTTGGGGTTATCCAGCTCATAGTATGTAATAATATCAGGAGCATGAAGTGCTCTAGTAGCGTATTCAGTCAAGAAACAAAGAACAATGAAAGTGGGTGCTCACTTTGCTTCCTGAGTTATCACATTTTTATTCAGCTAAACATTACAGTCAAAAGATTGTACTTCCACATGCAGCATAAGTCTTCTGCTCTGAGTTAAAACTCTCTAGGCCATCATATCGATAACCAAACCAATCTTCTAGGCCATTCCAAATCTATTCAAAGATGCAATGACGATAAGTCACCATATTACTTAATTTGACCATTAGCTTATTGTGTTTGATTGACTGTTTGGTGGTATCTTACAATTTCTGTCCAGTGTAATTTTGTAAATATAATTTTTTAAAGAGGAAAGTTGCTCACACACACACACACACACACATACACACACACACACTTATATATATACATGCATATATATGTATATGTATGTATATATATGAGTATGTATATGTGTATATATACACATATATATATGTATATACATATATATATGTATACATACACTAGTATATGGTACAGACCACCCCAGTCAGGTATGGGCATCCCTGGGATGAGGGTCTTTGAAGTCCAGGTGGGTAAGGATTTGTCAGTGACAAACAGAAACCAACACAGCAGTCTGAATCTGAGTGTATTTTGCAACTCCCAAGCAGGGGATTTTATACATTAAAAATCAAACATATCATCTCTTAGAAACCTTATTCAACAAAACTATCATGAACACCAACAAAAATCATTTGGCACAGTAAAATACAAAAATCATCTACAACTCTGAAACTACATGTTCAGTAAATCACAAGCAGAACAGGTATCATTATTATTAATAATATAAGTTATCAAAATATAACAATTCTATAAGAATGTATTCAATAGAGCGGTCATCCAAGGCTAGTAGCATATTCTCAAGAACAGGCTAATAAATCTTTATAGTCAGTGCTCTTAACCATTGGGCTAATTTTCCAGCCCCATATGGTTAATTATTATTTAACATCTAATGCCTGATTTTTTATAAATCTTTATAATACACAAAATTTAAACTATTTTGATTAAGGCTTTCTTTAGCATATACTGAAACCTACATCTAATGACACACATGTAGCCATATGAAATCTTATTGTTGGGAAAGCTTTTATCTATCATAATAATTTTGTAAACGATTTGAAAAGAAAAGCATTGGTTTTCCCAGAGATAAGGTCATGTTAGTGACCCCATTTCTAGGGATGGTTTTGTACCCAAACCTGTAACTAATAAAAGGAATGAAAATTTGTTGCCATGAGAACTACAGCTCAATATGTTTGCTTCTGGTGAGGGTTCCACAACCAGTTCCAGGAGACCTCCTTCTTTTGAAGTCTAATGCCTCAGTCGTCTGTGGAACTTCTCACACAGATTTTATTGGGATCGATGTGGAATGTGTGTGTGTGTGTGTGTGTATGTATATATATGTGTGTGTGTTTATATGTATATAAAGATTTATTTTATTTATATGACTACACTGTAGCTGTCTTCAGGCACACCAGAAGAGGGCACTGGATCCCATTCCAGATGGTTGTGAGCTACCATGTGATTGGTGGGAATTGAACATTGAACTCAGGACCTCTGGAAGAGCAATCAGCACTCTTAACCATTGAGCCATCTCTCCAGCACGCTCATATATTTTCTAGCAATGAAGTTTTTCCTCTAGATTCTGAATTTTACATTTTTCTAAGCTCTAAAACTCTGTGTCAAATGTGATTTACAACTCTGTCAAATGACATCATGACCTATTTGCCCTTTGTTTCGTATTTCTCTCATACAATATCTCATTGAGAACTACTTGAAAATACTTGGAGAAAACATCAATACATTTTTTGGGCAAAAGTTTGGTGATGTGTAGTAACACTAAGGGGATTTTGGATACTTTCAATAACTTCATCGATTTTGATGTGAATGCTACCCCATATGCTCACTTTGGCTGTGCTAGTGAAAGGACACATACCAAGTGGAATAATGGACCACTTCTGTGAACTTCTGTGCCTAGTTACAAGGCTTGACTCACAGGGGAGAGAAGGTTTCCTACATAATTAGATTTAAAAGCAGTGTAAGAGGCCATACATAAATCTAGATAGATGCTAATCTCCTTTTAGAAGGATCACAAAATACCATTTTTTTCCATTTAGCACCTGTTTAACCAAAACTAAGTAATTTTCCAGGAGTATGGACTTTCCAGGAGTTTGTGCATGATCAATATTCGCATTTGAATCCTGTGTGAGGTATTCACTGTACTCAAGCTCATGTCTTACCTGTCTATTCACTTCCTACTAGCCCATGGGACTACACAAGATGGCACAGTTCTTTGAAATGTATGAAAGTACCAGGATCTTAGAGAAAACAATTACTTGATTAAAATATCAAGCTCCAATGAACAAAGCTCTGTGTCACTATTCATCTATTATCTGTGCTGTTACTTTCAAAAGGTTCTGTCACACTTCATCTCGATGCAGATAAAATACTAAAAAATTATCTTTACAAACCGGGTTAAATGTATGTCAAAATTTAGCCTTACGTTAGTAAGGCTTAATAAATAATAAATAGTAAGGCTTAAATAAATAATAAATAAATAAATAAATAAATAAATAAATAATAAATAGTAAGGCTTAAATAAATATTACAAAATGAATTTCTGAAATAATAGAATTATTATCGTAAAGTTTTCTTAGCAGTCAGCAGTTAGCATCATAAAAGCCCAGGATTTATAGTGAATGAGCAGTTCATAATTCACTGTCTAGAATGGAGATGTGTTTCAGAATGTGAAGTTACATATCTTTATGCCTTTCATCTTCAGATTCCGGATATGTTTTCACTTGATATTTGTCTAATTGTTTGAGGAAATCTTTAGAATCAATTTCAACAAGAACTGAGGTGAGTCTAGTGTCTGAGAGGATATTGTAACATCAGCAGTAAATATGGAGCAACCTGTTGGCACAAGGCCATTAAATGCCATACTGTTCAGCAGGAGGGACAATTGTAGTAGCTGTCTGAGGTCTCTTCTGGATCTGCCCAATTAGCTAGCTGTACATAATTATTTTTTCATTTATTAGAGACTAAAATCCCTATAGCCACACATTTCTTCATTCTTCTTTGTTTGAGTATTCTTTCCACAACTCCTTTTCAAAATGCTAGCAGGATTTGTTAGAACTTGTCTTAATTGATTTGACAATTTTTCTGTCTTAATTGATTAAAATTCTATAAAGTATAGTATATAAATTTATATTGCACATATTCTTTATTGTAATAATAAATATCCCATAATTTCATGCCTGAAGAGTCCTGTTTTATTCATGACTCACGTTAATTCTTTGTACGATGATCAGATCAGCATTTTATCTGATCAACTGGGGTTTGCTATCATGTCTGTCATTTGAACTGGGTAGTGATTTCTTCTACATTTATGGCTAGCTAGTCTAGCCTGCTTTACATGGTAGAAGAAGAGTTTTCAGAAGCTGGAGAGGTCAGTGTTTACTAATGTCCCATTGGTCAAAGATTACTGTGCCCAGTTCCAATCTAAAATAAATTTAGGAGCTCCCTGTAAGATGCAATATATGATCAACCAGACAATATAATAAAAAAAGTCATTTATGGGCCAGGTGGTAGTGGAGCATGCCTTTAATCACAGTACTTGGGAGGCAGAGGCAGGCAGACTCTCTGTGAGTTCAAGAGCAGCATGATCCACAGATAGATTAGCAGGATAGCCAAGGCTATAAAGAGATTTCCTGTCTTGAAAGCCAAACTACAACAAACAATCAAACAAGCAAAGACTTATTATTTGGCTCTAGGTATATGTGTTAACAAAAACAACATAACATCACTAACAATAACATAATTGTCTTCAGCTTTAGATACTTGCTGAATGCATTGGAAAGATAGCTGAAAAGAATTGAACAATTTAGAAGAATTGAACAGGTTTCGGGAATAATTTAGTTATTCCAAATTGGACAACAATTGCAGTGATGCAAAAGCTTATTCAATGTTGGTGTGTTGTACACTCCTTCGTTATTGAAATAAAATTCTCAAGCAAACTGGAGGGGTCAAGGACACCACAAGAAGACCTACAGAGTATGTTGTAGAAAATATTTAATCCCATTTGGGGCTTGTTCCCTGCTTTGATCATTTAGTACCTGGATCAAAAACACACAACTTTTATTATTTACAATAAGCTTAAATCAGCGCTAGAGTTGGCCAGATATCTAACATCTATACTGTTAGAATCTACTTTCCTGTCAATAACCCCAAGTTATTACTTACAATGTTTTATCTGGGCTGCTCTTAACTACAATTGGCCATACCTCAGAGCCATGCTTTCTTGACTCCTAACCAATGGTGCTTTTCTCCTCTCTCCACCTTCTTCTCCCTCCCCTTTAGGCCTCCTTTGACCCCAACCCCAGAACACCAAGCCTATGTCAATTCTGCCAAGCTATAGGCTGTATTCAACAGTTAGAAATAACTTGGGAGTTGGGTGTCAGTGGTGCATGCACTGTAACTCCAGCACTCTGGGAGGCAGAGGCAGGCGGATTTCTGAGTTCAAGGCCAGCCTGGTCTACAGAGTGAGTTCCAGAACAGCCAGGGCTATATACAGAGAAACTCTGTCTCAAAAAAAAAAAACAACAACAACAACAACAAACCAAAATCCAAAAAAAACAAAACAAAACAACAACAACAAACCAAAATCCAAAAAAAAAAACCAAAAAAAAAAAAAAAGAAAGAAAGAAAGAAGAAAGAAAGAAAGAAAGAAAGAAGAAAGAAAGAAAGAAGAAAGAAAGAAAGAAAGAAAAGAAAAGAAAGAAAGAAAAAGAAAGAAAGAAAAGAAAAGAAAGAAAGAAAAAGAAAGAAAGAAAGAAAGAAAAGAAGTAACTTGGGGTCAAGGTCACATTGTATCCCTTTGGTCTACTTGAGGACTCTTGCTCTGGGGCAACTAAGTCTTGGAGTTTGCACTTAGCATTACAATACATAGCAACAGGCCAACCCTAAAAAGAGTCAAGTAACTTGGGACCCTGCAGGCTTACTGAGCCTTGGTCACCAACCAGGGAGCATATAGGGGCTTGACCTAGGGACTATACATATTTGTAGAATATGTGCTTCTTGGTATGGGTACTAACAAGTGGAACAGGGGCTGTCTCTGTCTTTGTTCTCTGTCATTGAATGCCCTTCCCCCTACCTGAATGGCCTGGTTGGGCCTCAGTGCAGGAGAATGTGCCTAATCTTGCTGGGACTAGATGTCTCTAAGTAGGGTCTATCCAAGGAGTACTCTCCTTTTTCTGAGAAAGAGAGGGGGAAGTTGGGGGAAAGACTTGCAAGGGTAGGACTGGTAAGAGAGTAGGGGATGTGGTGTGTTATTTTGATGTAAAGTGAAGAAAAAAATCAGTTATTGGAGCAAAAACAAAATGAAATTCTCAAAACTCTGAAGAATTCTGGACCTTGGGTGATTTACAAGAACAAATACAAATAGGATCTTGTAGACATAGGCATAATTAAACTTACAGAAGCTCAAATCAAGAAATATTTGCTATAAATACGTATGGTTAATGTAAAAGGATAAAGAATTCTCACTAGCGCATCTAAGCATGGTATGTCCCCTTATATACAAAACATTACAATAGTAAATCTCTTCAATACAATATTTTAAAAATGAACAGAGTGAGTTATTCTTAATAAAAATCAACATAATCTACAGCAAATTCCAGGTTTTGAAGGCTGATAATTTAAAATGCACTTTACATTATTCAAGAAAAATAATATAACACTTAAATGGCTATTTAAGGAACCTCATTTTGTTTCCATATTCACTAAATTAACTGCAGTTTTCTCCTGACATAATTGATCAGTTCTCCATAGGACAGGGATGAACATCATATCCCAGAGGAAAGGATTCAGACTTTCTTAAGCATATTTTATGAAAATTTTATCTATGCATCTCACAGTCATCTAAAGTTATGTGATTCTAATTGTTCATTAAAGTTCCTGTCAATTATATTTGATGAATAATCTGTAAAAGTTAGAATAAGTTTTCAGTTTTAATAGCTGGCCTGATGACACTTAGAGATGTTAACATTTTGTATAATACTTGTGCATTTGTGTTTTAAACTTGTACAAATTCAAATCATAGAATAGTCTCTGTAGCTTCATGTTTTTCTTACTAGTTTTCTTCTGTTTGAATGAAAGACTATGGTCAAAACCATCTTAAGAATTAAAAGGTTTATTTCAGCTTAAATTTGCAGTCCAGCATTAAGAGAAATTAAGGCAGAAACACAAAAGTACATGCAAACATCTCTCTCTCTCTCTCTTTCTCTCTCTCTCTCTCTCTCTCTCTCTCTCTCTCTCTCTCTCTCTCACACACACACACACACACACACACACACACACACACGAAAGGAAGTCATAAGACATGTGGAACACCATCAAATACACAAACATTTAATTATTAAGATATATAAAAGAGACACCAAGTCAATGGCATGGATATCTTCAGCATGCTCATATATAGAATGTCTGAACAAGGCTCCTCTATGCATAACAACCCCCCAAAGAACAACAAATAAACAAGACAAGGAAGGAAAATCCTTTGAGCATTATTAAAACACTTAAATATATATAACAACGAATCCATTTCCTAGACAGATACCAAATACAAAAATTAAATCAGGACCAAATAGATCATCTAAACAGTCCCATAACCCCTAAAGAAATAGAAGGGGTCATAGAAAGCCTTCCAACCAAAAAAAGCCCAGGACCAGATGGCTTAAGTGCAGAATTCTATCAGACCTTCAAAGAAGACCTAACACCAATACTCTTCAAACTATTCCACAAAATATAAACAGAAGGAAACTACCCAATTCCTTCTATGAAGCCACAATTACGCTGATACCAAAACCACACAAAGATCCAACAAAGAAAGAGAACTTCAGACCAATTTCCCTTATGAACACCGATGCAAAAATACTCAATAAAATTCTTGCCACCCGAATCCAAGAACACATAAAAATGATCATCCACCATGATCAAGCAGGCTTTATCCCAGGGATGCAGGGTTGGTTCAATATACGGAAATCCATCAATGTAATCCACTACATAAACAAACTCAAAGAAAAAAAGCACATGGTCATTTCATTGGATGCTGAAAAAGCATTTGACAAAATTCAGCATCCTTTCATGCTTAAAGTCTTGGAAAGAACAGGAATTCAAGGCCCATACCTAAACATAGTAAAAGCAATATACAGCAAACCGGTAGCCAACATCAAACTAAATGGAGAGACACTTGAAGCAATTCCACTAAAATCAGGGACTAGACAGGGCTGGCCACGCTCTCCTTATCTTTTCAATATTGTACTTGAGGTACTAGCTCAGGCAATTAGACAACATAAGGAGGTCAAAGGGATACAAATTGGAAAGGAAGAAGTCAAACTATCATTATTTGCAGATGATATGATAGTCTACCTAAGTGACCTAAAAAACTCCACTAGAGAACTCCTACAGCTGATAAACAACTTCAGCAAAGTGGCAGGTTATAAAATCAACTCAAGCAAATCAGTAGCCTTCCTATACTCAAAGGATAAGCAGGCTGAGAAAGAAATTAGGGAAATGACACCCTTCACAATAGCCACAAACAGTATAAAGTACCTTGGGGTGACTCTTACCAAACATGTGAAAGTTCTATATGACAAGAACTTCAAGACTCTGAAGAAGGAAATAGAGGAAGACCTCAAAAAATGGAAAAACCTCCCATGCTCATAGATTGGCAGTATTAATATAGTTAAAATGGCCATTTTGCCAAAAGCAATATACAGATGCAACACAATACCCATCAAAATCCCAACTCAATTCTTCATAGAGTTAGAAAGAGCAATTCTCAAATTCATCTGGAATAACAAAAAACCCAGGATAGCTAAAACTATTCTCAACAACAAAAGAAATTCTGGGGGAATCAGTATCCCTGACCTCAAGCAATATTACCGTGCAATAGTGTTAAAAACTGCATGGATTCCCAGAGGATTCCCCAGCATGTAATAAGGATACATGTTCCACTATGTTCATAGCAGTCCTATTTATAATAGCCAGAAGCTGGAAAGAATCCAGGTGTCCCTCAACAGAAGAATGGATGCAAAAAATGTGGTATATCTACACAATGGAGTACTATTCAGCCATTAGAAACAATGAATTCATGAAATTCTTAGGCAAATGGATGGAGCTGGAGAACATCATACTAAGTAAGGTAACCCAGTCTCAAAAGATCAATCATGGTATGCACTCACTAATAAGTGGATATTAGCTTGGAAAACTGGAATATGCAAAACATAATCCACACTTCAAATGAGGTACAAGAAGAACGGAGGAGTGGCCCCTAGTTCTGGAAAGATCCAGTGTAGCAGGATAAGACAAAACCAGAACAGGGAAGTGGGAAGGGATGGGTGGTAGAACAGAGGGAAGGAAGTGGACTTATGTGACTTTCAGGGAATGGGGAACCAGAAAAGGGGAAATCATTTGAAATGTAAATAAAAAATATATCGAATAAAATTAAGAAAAAAACTGAAAGAATGCATATTGAAAGCTGTAAGAGAAAACTAACAGCTGATTTTTCAGTGAAAACTGAAATCGCCCAGAGGCTGTCGCAATACATACAGTTCTTAAAGACTATAACAGCAAACCTAAAATAATATATTCAGCAAAACTGTGATGATTTAAGGAGCGTGCATAATTTTCCATGACATAAACAGCTTAAACAAATTATATTCAAGAAACTAAAACCTAAGGGAAATATAGGAATCATTATTTCTCCCTGAAAAGAGGATTCAGCATTCTCTTCTCCCTGAAGTCATAATGTGGAAAGTCTTCATTATTAAAGAATAAAGTACACTAAGAAGAAAACATCAAAAATCAGTGACAGGATTGACCCTGCTTACACATGCATATCAAATGTAAATATCAGGGTCCTCAATTCTACAGTCAAAGCACAGACTAAATGAAAGAAAGGGACAGGGAAGTAGACCACATAGACACATATGTAAATATGTAGATATATAGATAGGTATCCATACATTCTGTACAGACAGACATATATGCATATATACACATTTGATGGATGGAGCAGAGTCCTAACAGGCATCCTTTATTTTTAGAATCAGCCTTTTTAAAACTTGTTAGACAAAAGTTATTTTTATAAAATTACCTCACAGATATAATGTTACACAAAAGGGAGTTACAGAAAGCTGTTGGTAGTTCAAAGCAAGATTTCATTCTCTATGCTCATAAGTTCAAAGAACAGTTTCATATAGCCTTATTTTTTTAAGATTTTATCTTATATATGTGAGTACACTGTCAGTGTCTTCATTATAGATGGTTGTGAGTCGCCACGATGTGACTGCTGGGAATTGAACTCAGAACCTCTAGAATAGCAGTCAGTGCTCTTAATCACTGAGTCACCTCTCCAGCCCCCATATGACCTTATTTTATTCTAATGCACACCTGACCTGGAATTATTGATTTTCCACGATCATTAATTTGTTCCAATCCTATTTCTCTTCTTAGTGCAGTTTATGAAAGCTGATTCTATTTCTTATTACTCAACCTTTACTTACTATTCTGTGTGGAGCGGACACATTCTATTCTTGATTCTAACTTTATTATATGATTCTGAGAAAAAAAAACTAAAACCATCTCCTTAAACATTCTTTCTAATAATATTTGAACAAAATCAGGAATTCTATAAAATCAGTAATTCATCTAAATAGTGTTATTTCAATGAAAGTTCTTCTTCATGTTGATCTGCAGGAAATTTGTCCAATAGGGTAGACTGATGCTCAGGAATCGTTAGGATATGTAAGACCATCAGGAAAGGCATATCATTCGAGAAGGAATTCTTGGATAAAGTATCTGACACCCATGCCTCTCAGAGCTCCCCCATAATAGGCCATTCAAAGAAGTGGACCAACTCTAGAAAGCTCATTTGCCATGTCCTATATTGCTTGTGCCACTGGATATTCATTCTTTGGTTGCTTCTAGGAAGAACCTGGACATCTAGGCAGCTGTGCTCAGTCTTAACACTCATGTTACATGGGGACTGGGCTCATGACAGAGCATTTCCTTAGTATGCATTCTCTATTTCCAATCCCCAGCAACAAACACACAGAAAAGGCTCAGGGGGAGGTAGCATAGTACGCAGTGTGTAAATGGGAATCCTGATTCAATCCCATATCCTAAAGAATGGGACTCAAGAAAACAAGGGTGAGACCAGCAGGATGAATGGTGCCAGTCCTACAGAGAAATCCTATGATAAAGAAATAGGATGTAAAACAAGAGGCACATAGGCAAGCGGCTGGTGAGATGAGGCCTTGCAGTCTTGTGGGACCTGCTTAAATCCAACATAACTCAAATATCAGGTCTAGGCAGCTAACAAAATATGATTGTCATCAAACTGCTACTGGAAGATCAGGGCAGCAGACCAGACTTGGAAGCTGAAGTATGACCCTTGAGGGATGTTCTGCAACACTTTGTTTTTCAGGACATTTATTGCCATTAATTGGTGATGTGATAAGACAGTGTTCAGGAGGCTTGAAAGTTGTTCACAATCACAGCGAATCCTACTCCAGCCTAGCATATACAAGGGAATATAGAAATCAGAGAGATGTGTTCAGGTATGTATCAGGATGTATAAAAGTGATGCCACACATTTATACAGCTTCAAAAGATAGAGGGCCAGCCAGTGTCACTTTGCTTCAGTCAACACTCACTTCACTATACAAAAGGTATCTTTTAAGCTGTCATTAAGATTTCTGATGACGAGGCAGTGACATGAAAGTATATGGAGCTGCTGTCAAGTCTGTAGCACTTACAACTGGAAGGAGGCAATAGGGAAGCAAAATAAATTCGGCTTTAACAAGTACCCCAGAAGGAATATTCATGCTTTAGATAATGTCTTTATGTAATACTTTGTGAAGAGAATAACATACTGTTAGGAAGAAGACCTGGTAATTAACCGCTCAATTTATTTTGTGGCATTGAAAACAACATGATTATGACCATTAAAACTTCACCTCAGAGAGCCAAATGTTACTTGGCCTTAAAAGCTATGTGTTCAATATTAGGAAGCTCATTGTTCCCTGTTCTATTCATTCAGAATACTTAATGAAGTTTAGTATAAAACAGCATCATTCTAAGTTAGTCCTCTTAAAGCATCTATATTCCCTTTTTTAAAAAAAATGTATGTTGTATACAATATGGGTCTTTGGTATAAATTTGGTTGCTTAAATTTTCAATAAACTTTCATTCATTTGATCTGTGATGTGTCAATTCCCTTTATTCTTATGTATTCTGAAATACTATTCTAGGCTTTGGTTTCATTAAAACCAGAATTCACATAATTTAAGTTTCCTTTTAAAAGTACAATAGCAAATGTATTTTGCTAAATTGCTGGATAATACATGTATATAGATGTATTTTTCTATAAGCACATAATTATGAGACTGACCTTAAAACATTAAAATGTCCAGAAATGGTAAGTTACTTTTTCTACATTTTCCTAATTCATATTTATGACCCTTAAATTATCATTTGATTAACCAAAGTTCCCTTTAAAAAAATTGAGTAGGCCTGAATGAAGCAGCTCTGCAAAACACTAATACTGACCAGACATCACCTTACACCATTAGCTAACATTGACGTGAGAGGCAGTGAAGTGCAGTATGAAGTGCCACAAGAAGTCATCAGCAGGGGAAAACAGCCATTGGATTATATTTTCTTATTTGTATTTTTTTGGAGGAGACTCTCTTGCTATATACCTGTGTGTTTTTTAGGAAATCATTGTTCTACAACCCCACCTTAACAATAGAAACTTCTTATTTCTGGCAGCTAGGGTAGCTCAGATATAGGGCATTCATAGAATTGTAAATTTTGTATTCCTATCACAAAGATGAAATCCCATATCTTTCCTTTCTTCAGTACAACCAGACATTTAGAGTACACATCAGGGAGCAAAGGTCAAAGTGAATATGGGTTGCTGGTCTGTATTCACATTAGCTAATACCTTCCCTATCTGTTTTCCTCAGTTGCCATATCCAAGACTGAGGACAGTGGGGATTGAAACCTTTATTCATACCAAACACAAGTCTCAAAAGAAGGTAGAGAGGCAGGTAGCAGAAGGATCTGGGGTCTCTATAAAAACCTTAATTTTAATGGCTCATAATCCGGAGACAGTCTATTTGGCAGCATCTGTGGCTTTTACTTCCTTGACTTGGGTGTGGTAGACCCATGGTGTAATGCCAAGCTACATTCACAGCCATAGGAATGGAGAGAATGATTGTGCAGGGATTTTATTTACAAGTTTGCTTAATTTCTCCTTCAGTTATGCATTTGACCCAGATAGGATCACTCTACTTGAACAAGGGAAAAGTAATAGTGGACTCAGAAGTTGGCCAGGTCACTTGAATAGTCCAATAAATAGTTTCTTTGGAGGACTGGATGACTTTTACTTCTTGAGAAAGGAATGATTAGAGAGTTCTGCCAACTGTTGGTATCAGAACTTGGGAAACAATGAGAAAGGTCTTTCAACCATAATGTCATAGGGAAGACAATACCTCCCTATGTGAGGTATAATGGACCCAAATCAAAGCAAAGGAAGGACATCTGTGCATCCTTTTCTGGACTCTAACAAAAGTTTTTGGTAGAGTTTCCTTCAGTGTCCGGTGTTTGTTTTGTTTTTTGTTTTTCTACCTGCCCAAACTCGGATGTTTATATGCACAATGAAGTTTCCCATCTATGTCTAAAACTTTAGCTATTAATTGAGAAGTTTTGGCTATGAAAGGACTAACATCTGAGAAGTATGAATGGCCCTGAAAAGCAAGAGTCCCCTAATTATGAGAGCAAGAAAATTACACTTGGGGAGGACTATGGAAGATCTGCTCCTCTTTGCTAGGCCAATGCTAAAGATAGTGTACAGAATCCAGGGAATGGTGAAATAGCAAGTGCCAATATGGTCCAGAAGAGAAGGGCTTTGGTAAAAATTAAGAAGCCGTGAAGCTGAGGTGTTAGAAAGATTATCAAGCCCAAATGATCCTGGTTAATGGTAGTCTTAGAAACAGTGACTCAAAACCGAAAGGAAATCCTTGAGACTCTTCAGGAAAGAAGAGTGAAGGTTGGTGAGGAAAAAGTGGCAAACCATCAACCAACCTTTCCTTCTTCTTATAACCATAAGTTGGCAATTGTAACTCTGCCACAGATCTCCACATCAAAAAAGCAATCAGTTTCTCCAGGTCTGTTGGTGCTATGCATAAAGTTTATTTCAGTGAACGGGCATAATTGAGCACAAATGATGGTCTATCCATTTGGAACCAAGGCTGCAAAAGTCTTAAATGCTACTTCTTGATGAGACACCAGCAAATCAGTCCAGGTTAATCATATATGTTTTTGCACTTCCTATATATTCCGGTAATATTTAATCTGTTCTTAGATCTCTGATGGGGTTGAAGACTAGTTATAATCTCATAATCAAACTTAAGTTATGTAACATTAAGACCATCTAGATTTAAATAGATGGTTTTTAGGTGATTTACAAGTTAAAGTCAAAATATAATTCAAATATAAAATATACATTTTTTTGTTTGTTTTTTTGTTTGGTTTTTTTTGGATTTGGTATTTTTTTCAAGACAGGGTTTCTCTGTGTAGCCCTGGCTGTCCTGGAACTCACTCTGTAGACCAGGCTGGCCTCGAACTCAGAAATCAGCCTGCCCCTGCCTCCCAGAGTGCTGGGATTACAGGCGAGCGCCACCACCACCCAGCTAAAATATAAATTCTTAATTAAGATAGATGATAGAATACTATATCTAAATGTACAATATTGATAGACTAGATAACATCTAGTCTATGAGTAGATATCATACCTTATAATTTACATAATTATTATAATTATACTTGATTTATATGTGAAAAAAAGAGACTTTTTAACTGGAAAAAAAAGCAGGAAATGGGGATTGGTCTAATGCTGCTTGGACTATGTTAATCTGGGTCCGCAAAATTACACAAAAATTGAAGAATGTACTGTTGACGCCCGGATCAATTTGAGTGATTAATTGAATTCTGCTACCTCCTGTGGTTACATAGCTGTGTGTCTTTCCTGAAATCCAAAGTGCAGGTGCCAACTATACTGTGAAAATTCAGTTTACAATTTTGCATAGATTAGAAAGAAGTTCACCATTCATTATGCAGCTATTTCGAAAGTTAATTAGTAGCAGAATCTTCTAGGAAATTAATTAAGATTTCAGGTATCTTGTAGATTCATCTACTGTCATGCTGGGTGTTGAGTACATGGAGTAGGAAGCACATCTTCACCAGCAGCTGAGAGGTTACTCTACATGAAGATGGCCAGCTTGTAGTTCTAGAACAGTAGACCCCCTAATAGAAGCCACAAGCTGGGAAATCTCCCCCAAGTAAAAAATTCCTTTTCAGATTTTCAACTTTAAAGGAGGTATCTTCCTAGACTTGTGTCAACTTGACACAGGCTAGAGTTACCTGAAAGAAGGGAAACTCATTGAGAAAATGTATCCATAATATCCAGCTCTAAGTCCTTTTCTTACTGAGTTGTTGATGAGGGTAGGCCCAACCCATTGTGGGTGATGCCATCTCTGGGCTGGTGGTCCTGGGTTCTGTAAGAAAGCAGACCATGCCAACCATGGGGAGAAAGCCAGTAAGCAGCATCCCTCCATGACTTCCATCATCTCCTGCCTATAGGTTCCTGCCCTGTTTGAATTCTTATCCTGACTTCCTTAAATGATGACCAGCAATAAGGAAGTATAAACAAAATAAACCCTTTCCTCCTCAACTTGCTTTTTGGTCATGTTAAAAACTCTTAGATAGGGAATTGAACAACACTGTCTGACTGAAGAACAACAACACTTGAAATTCAACATTGTAGCATTTTCAGGTTTAGGAGCAGTCATACTTCAACAACACTTTAAGCCTTTGCTAGGCAAGTTGTTAGGAAACTTTTAAGCTATAGAGAGCATGAGAGGCAACACTTGAGACAAAGGACAAATTTAGCATCCGGAGTGTTATTGAAAGATGTTTGTTTAAGAGGGAAAAGTATATGGTAGAATCTTACCAAACATTTCTTGACCAGGACTTTCAGTCTCAGTATGTGAATTCACATTTTCTCTCTTTCTCTCGCTGCCTCTGTCTCTGTCTCTGTCGCTCCTCTATCTGTCTCTATCTCTCCTCCATCTCTGTCTCTGTCTCTGTCTCTGTCTGTCTCTCTCTCTCTCCTTATCACCATAAGCTTCTTTTTTTTCCATGGGAGAAGCAGCTGGCAGGGATATGTAGCCTGCTTTGAGGAACTCCATCAGAGTGGATGACAGGATGCAGTTTTTGCTGTGCTCTGCAAGGAAGCAAGCCTTGTGAAGAGGATTGCCAAGTCAGTGAAGTTGTGGAGCAATCTGGAGTGGAGGATCTGTCATTCCTGAGGTGAGGAATGCAGGAGGAGGACTGCCCTACCTAACAATTCAGTACTGAATTGTTGCATTATTAGTGTCTAAGTGAAGTGAAATTCCAGGAAAGGTCCTGGAATTTAGGTAGAGATCAAGAAAGCAGTGGCCTCTAAGAGGCTACATCTCAAGGATTGTTTCCTGTGGTCAAGTACCCTTTCCCTCATTCCACCACCATCACCCCCAGCCCTCTGCTCTGAATTTTGCAACTGTTACAGAGTGCTAAAAACCTGCTGGAAGAAACCATTCTGTGGGTGTTTGGTGGTAATTGAGACCTTAGAGGGGGTAGGGGAGAGATTCAGGAAAGGTAGGGAGACAGGCCACTCCCAGGAAGACTGAGCTAGACTGTGTTCTGCAGAGCAGGCTGAGTATCTCTGCACTCTCCCAGTGTGAAGCTGCTGCTTTCTCTGCAGCTGTGGCTTTGTTTCTTCTGCCCAGTGTGGAACTGTGGAGTTCCATTTGCATTCCCTAGTCTGTTGCTTTCCTTTTCTCCACATTGTTTTTTTTTTTTTTACAAGACATATAATTAATCGTCATTCCCACACAACTAACTCTGCAGTGTCCTAGCCAAACTACTCACACCCCCAAACCCCTGTAACATAAGAATTAGAGGCTTCTGACATCTTTGGGCTCTTCTTTTCAAGGAACATTTAGCTACTGGCTCAAGAGTGTTTCTGCAGAAGGATCAGCCTCTGAGGTATTGATGTGGATACACTATGCCTAAGAAGCTGCACAGGTCCAGCTCAAGCTGACCGCTCATCATCATGGAGTTTCCGTACCCTGTCTTCTAAGGCTGGGCCCTAGCCATTGCACACTCCCTTCTCTAGGGCAAAGTCTGGTCTACTGTAGAAAATCCTCGAGGGTGTCAAGCAAAAACTTCAGTTCTACCCTGGAGTCTCTCAAATATAAGGTGTTAATACAATTTGGAAGGTATCTTTGAATTAATGAGGTTCTTAGGAATACAAAAAGGACAAGGTAGGTCAAGAATATAGATGGTTGTTTAGCTCTCTGGCAGTGCAGGTAGAAGCCAGAGTCTTACACAGGCCAGGTAAGTGCTGTACTAATTGCATCTCTCAACCTTCAAGAACACTTTCCTGAACTTAGAAGCATGTTTGACAAGGAGGATTCTAGAGAGTTCATTGTATGTATTTAAGATGTATTTCAACAAATCTTGAATAACAATCTATTATTTTTTGACACTGAAAAGCCTGTCATTCTTTAATCTGATTTTCACCTCTGTATTAAATCATTATAAAAATGTGAGTTTTCATTATGGCGTATATGTACTATTTCAATTTTTTTCTAACTATTGCTTACAATTAAGTTGAATTTCCCTAAAGCACACGTCATTTTTGTTTTTCTTTTGTTTGCGTTTTTAATCCTCTACCTCGTCTGCTAATGGGACCTTGAAAAATTTTAGGTTTAAAGTATTTTCATAATATTAATTCTTAAGGCTGTTCACAACAGAGGTGAGCTATTGATTTTAATAGTTGTTTTTTGTTTGTTTATATTTTATTTGTGTAAACAAATGTAAATCTCAAGCCTACAATGTAAATTGGCTCTGTAAGGTTGCAGGATGCCACAGTTGGCAGCTCTAGGCATCAAGAGCATCTGAAAGGATTACCTCAATCTTGTTATGTTCTGAAAATGTTTTTATTCTTTAAATGTGTTTGTGACTAGCTGAACTCCTCATTTTCTATTTGCCCAATGTAGTAGAAAATCTGCCTGAGATTCCCATTCACAGCAAGTTGAGTCGACCAAGACCATGACTTCTTGGAGCTGGTGATGAGACATGGAACAGCACAGTCAGGTTCTTTTGTATCCTGGACAACAGGCTAAGTAACCAAAGATGACCTTGAACTCTTGATTTTCCTTCCTCTGAGCCCTCCCCAGTAGTTGAGATTACAGACCATGTATAACCACTGGGCAATTTTGTGCTTTCTTCACTTGGGGATGAAGTGAATAAGAGTAGAAGTAATATTTTCCCATCTCTTATTTTCCAACAGAAAATGTGATTTAAAAATAAATGACAGTTCAGGTGGCCACCATTTTATGAACAACTCTCCAACTCTGTGTTTTACAGGTATATTTCATTCCTCTCAGGACTATTTGGCTTATCTTTCTTAAATGAATAAAGGACAGTTATCATTGCATTGAGCACACACTTTTCCCAGTGCAAGGCCTGGTGTATTCCTTGCCGTTCATGTCACCATCTGCCAGTAATGTCAGGGCCACATAGCTGCTCTGGGGAGGAGAAAGCTAGCAGGTGCTGCTGGCTTATGACAGACGCTTGCTTTGTTAGTCATGTAGAACTCCTTGGGAGATGTAAGACTGCTAAAAGTTCTAGTTAATGTCTCTCATTGTGTACACTGAACCCCGAATGTGTAGGACAGGTTTTGTTACAAAGATTCTACAATAGACAGCCTTGTCTAGTTCCAAGCCTAGGCAGCTACTTGGATGTTTTTGCCATATGTGTTGAGGGACACTATTAGTCTGTTGTTGCTGCTTAGAACTCCTTCCTCCTGATGTTGTACTTCAGTTTATCACATGATGATGATGACTGCCACCAACTCCAAGACTAAAGAATCAGATCCATCATTTTAGGTATCCCCATTTTCCTATCACCTGCGAGACTCTGGATATATAGTTCCATAATAGAGTGTTGGTCTGACAAGTTTCAACTCTAGGTTTGCAAAAATTTGGAGTGCTTGTTCATATCATTGGGAATTAGAATCAGGAGGCTCAGAAGTTCAAGGACATACTCAGCTGTATAATAAATCCAAGCCCAGGCTTAGTTATTGGCGACTCCATCCTAAGCAAACATGTGCAAGACTGAAATAGAGCATCATTATACAGATCGGAGAATAAGAATGCACTGTTTTTGGGTATAGAATGTTAACCACAGAACAGAAGGGATGCCTGCCTCATTCCAGTACTGCTACATATGGAGTAAGTAGTGGCCACTCTCCAGGGAGCCTGCCTTTGCAAACTTCAAGTACACAGTTTTCTTTTGTTTAGTTTGTAAATGAAAGATTAGAAAGATCAGATATGTGTCACACAGCAAGTTAGGAGGCACTACACACTGGGCCCCCCACCTCATGAATTCACTTTTCTCTTTCCCACCTGCCAGTAAGTTGAAGCCCATGTTTGTGTATTTTGGAAAATATCTTCAGAGATATTGTTAGGGAGGCTGAGGCATTCTCTTGGGATGTCACATGGTCTCAGTATGTATTCTGGACTGCAGGTTGTGCTCCAGACTTCAAAAAGCTGATTTATGTGCAGGTGATGACATCACAGACATCTTTTATCCTGTGGTCTGGTTTGCATTTGCTTCCATTTGAGGTAAGTAAGAGGTTAAATATTCAGTTTTCAGACTTTCCATTTTTCAATCAACAAAGACCAAGTTTTATAATGTCTGTTCTGTGTAAATTCTTCCCTGATGCGATCCAATAGATAGCACATGTGTAATTTTATATTTTTTATTATTCTGTAACAATCAGATAAGACATACTAATTTATTAGGTGTGACTCTTCAGAACTTCTCAAATAACTACTTGTCACACCTATGTACATGTGGATGCCAAATTACACCTCTGCCAAGGTCCACAGGGTAAAGCTGTAGAGTTTTCGGATTTTTTCCAGGGGAGCCCAGCAGTGTGAACTCACGAGAGCATGTGACATGAAACAAGTTCCTACATCTGTGTTGTCTCCGTGGGAACTGCTGTTTGGCATGATAAGCTTCTTCTAAATCTGTTACTGCTGTGATTGAAGGGTTTGTTGATAGTGTGACCAAACTGTTTATATATGTTACAGTTTTATAAAGAGGCTGTTTGTATCTGATAATAAAGCTGGCTGAGTGCAGTGGTTTAGAGCTGGATGGAAACTGAGTTGTTCAGAGAAATAACTACATACAGTGTGCACAAAACATCTCCCCTATTTTTTCTAATTTTTAACTCTATTCTCTTGTTTTCGAAATAGAAAGAAACCCTGTCATCTGCTTAAACCCCAGCTAACCAAATGTGTTATCTTAGAAGCTTGTTCTGGGATGATACACCTTGTGATGGTTAAACCTGTTTGTCTCTTTAATTAGTTTGAAACACACTTGAACTATTCCCCATGAATCTGTGAGGGGATTTCCAGAAGCAACTGGAACATGGCTCAGGAAGGAGTGGAATGTCCACCCCACAGGCAGCATCCTTGGATGGAGCAGGTACAGAAAGAGTGGAGAGGCTCGCACAGGAGTCTGTGTTCTGTTCACCTGCACTGGGGTCTGGGTCTATGGCTCCATCAGCCATGGATACCTGACTTGAGTATGTCACATGGTCTCAGACTTCTGATCCCATCCTCAGGTTTCAGGCTTCAATATTAGTTGGTACTGTAGTTCCAGCCTGTCTTTTTCTGATGTTTCCTGTGCATTGAACTGAGTTGCTGTTATTTAGGTTAGCTCTCAAGCCTAGAGTTGCCCACTAAAGGACTCCTCACCTTCTCAAGTATAGGTCAGTCTCATCAAGACTCCATTTTGGGAGGAATTGGGGAAGGGGAAAACCTGATCAAAATATGTTGAATGAAAATTAAAAAAAAATAAATAAAAAGACAAGAATCCACTATTAATTTAGAAATTCTTGGATTGATCACGTACACAGAGTGATATAAATCTCAGACATGGAAAAATTGTTCTCTCAGCAAGGAGTGAAGTGGTGGCTCCAGCTTACAGGAAACTGAGACAAAGGAACACAGGGACAGGCTCAGCTCCCCTGGGTCCCCTGCTGTGACATGAGACTGGATGATTGCTCTGAGGCAGAGATAGTAAAGCTAAAGCTGCCTGCTTCTTACAAACAGGCAATCAAAGGATAGGGTTCTAAAGTTTGGTTTAATTGTTCTTAAAGCTAGAAGGGAATATAGATTTTGCTGGAGCCACGAGAGGAATTCTTCAATTCTTCCTACAGTTTGGAAGGATTAGAAAGAGCTGCTCATGGGTGCTGGTATTCCTTGCTGTGCAAAGATAGGCTGTTTGGAGGAAGGCAGAGGCAGACAGTAAAAGGCTGCTGGCCTCCAAAAAGCAGACAGAGGATAGAGACAAGGAAATTGGATTTAATTG
This sequence comes from Apodemus sylvaticus, assembly GCF_947179515.1. NCBI lineage: Eukaryota > Metazoa > Chordata > Mammalia > Rodentia > Muridae > Apodemus > Apodemus sylvaticus. The sequence goes on from NC_067487.1 coordinate 89,058,859, forward strand.
TTTTTAGGGACAGAAGGGATTATAATGGTAATTGTTTAAGTATACAGAGATATTAAGCTCCCACAGAAGAGAGACTGAGTGAAAAAAATGCTTTAGAAGTGATATAAAAAGGTCTTGCCTGGATATTTCTTTTTTATTTTCTTTTTAAATTCTTTTTTTAAAATTTCGATATATTCTTTACTTAAATATCAAATGATTTCTCCTTTCTTGGATCTCCCCTCCCCGAAAGTCCCATAAGTCCTCTTCCCTGCCCCTTTTCCCCAATAAACTCCTTCCCACTTCCCTATCCTGGTATTCCCCTACACTGCTGCCCTGAGCCTTTCCAAAATCAATGGCCTCTCCTTCCTTCCTTCTTGGGCATCATTTGATATGTGAATTGTGTCTTGGATATTCCGAGCTTCTGGGCTAATATCCACTTATCAGTGAATGCATACCATGTGTGTTCTTTTGTGATTGGGTCACTTCACTCAGGATGACATTCTCCAGTTCCACCCACTTGCCTAAGAATTTCATGAATTCATTGTTTTTAATAGCTGAGTAGTATTTCATAGTGCAAATATACTACATTTTCTGTATCCATTCCTCCATTGAGGGACATCTGGGTTCTTTCCAGCTTCTGGCTATTATAAATAGGGCTGCTATGAGCATAGTGGAGTATGTATCCTTATTATATGCTGTGGAATCCTCTGAGTATATATCTTAGTCAGGGTTTCTATTCCTGCACAAACATCATGACCAAGAAGCAAGTTTGGGGGGAAAGGGTTTATTGAGCTTACACTTCCATGTTGCAGTTCATCACTAAAGGAAGTCAGGACTGGAACTCAAGCAGGTCAAGAAGCAGAAGCTAATGCAGAGGCCATGGAGGGATGTTTCTTACTGGCTTGCTTCCCCTGGCTTGCTCAGCCTGCTCTCTTATAGAACCCAAGAGCACCAGCCCAAAGGTGGAACCACCCATAAGGGGCCCTCCCCACTTGATCACTAATTGAGAGAATGCCCCACAGCTGGATCTCATGGAGGCACTTTCCCAACTGAAGCTCCTTTCTCTGTGATAACCCCAGCCTGTGTCAAGTTGACACACAAAACTAGCCAGTACAGTATATGCCCAGGAGTGGTATAGTGGGGCCCTCTGGCAGTATCATGCCCAGTTTTCTGAGGAACTGCCAGACTGATTTCCAGAGTGGTTGTGCCAGCTTTCAATCCCACCAGTAGTGGAGGAGTGTTCCTCTTTCGCCACATCCTACTGAAACTACTAGAAAAGAAACTGGGGAGAGCCTTGAGCACATGGGCACAGGAGAAAATTTCCTCAACAGAACACCAATAGCTTATGCTCTAACATCAAGAATTGACAAATGGGACCTCATAAATTTACAAAGTTTCTGTAAGACAAAGGCCATTGTCAAAAGGACAAAACAGGAACCCACAAATTGGGAAAAGATCTTTACCAACCCTATATCTGACAGAGAGCTAATATCCAAGATATACAAAGAACTCAAGAAGTTAGACTCCAGAGAGCCAAACAACCCTATTAAAAATGGGCTACAGAGCTAAACAAAGATTTTTCACCTGAGGAATGTCGAATGGCAGATAAACACCTAAAAAAATGTTCAACATTTTTAGTCATAAGGGAAATGCAAATCAAAACAACCCTGAGATTTCACTTCACACCAGTCAGAATAGCTAAGATCAAAAACTCAAATTCTTTAAAAGTGGACTTCATGGGAATTCTGGAATTGATTTCTGGCATGACAGATTAGAAGCCTAAGAAATGACTTATTCAGTAAACAGAAGGGAATTTATAGATATTAGAATATTGAGGCACTCAATCTTAAAAAATTAGAATGAAGGCAGGGAATAGAGTGCCTAGCCTATCTCAGACAGTAGAAACATAGGCCTTGAGAATTATATCAAAAGAGAGGCTGGAAATAGGCTCATACAGTAAGCAGATAGAGTTATTAAATAAATAATTTAGACCTTAATCTCAGGAAGGTTGGGGCAGGGGACAGTACAAGCACTGTCTCAAAATGTAGTATTTGTTTAGATTGCTTTATTTGCTTTGAATTATTTTAATTATCAAATAACTATAAAATAGTTATTTTAATTATCAAAATGAGTGTGATTTTAAGTTTGGTGGTTGTATTAGATTTCCTCTGGGAGAGAGGTCAAGCTAAACATTTAATGATTTCCGGTTGCTGGACCAAAGAGTTGCTATTTTTGGAGAAAGGCTCTACATTTGTGTTGACAGGAAAGGAGAACAGGCTCTAGATCCCTTCCAGAGTGATATTCATCCAATATGACAGGGGAAGACCCCTGAAGAAGTAGAGATATTCAAGAGAATCAAAAAGGACAGGTAAAGAGTCACAGTGCCATCCTTCATGTGGCAGGGATAAAACCTGATTATAATTGATTATTAATAAAATTAACTCATATTACAAAAGACAGCTGTCTTTCACGTGCTCAAACAAGGAACACAATGTCATCCTTCACTAATCTGTCCACTCTGCACAGTCTATATGGATGTCTTAATGGTACTAAATTTTTGGTTGTGAGATTTATATATGACAGAATGTACAGCTTTGGTGAGATTCATCCTCAGACACGCTGAACTGACCTGCTTAGACCCCATGTGTTATGGATTCCGGGTTGTCTTGCCTCATTCAACCTTTCAGATGGATCTAGTCAGAACTTCAGTCAAGCCCTGAGCTTTCTAAGTGTACAGAGACTGGATAACGGTTGCTAAAGCATTGCTTTCTGAAGTCTAACAAAATTTTCTACTTCTCCCCAGCCCTTCAATTTTCCATTGGCCCTGTTCAGCTGGAAGAAGCTACAGAGAGTTTTAAGACCAATTCCCTGGATTTGAGTGTCTGATAATAGTTATTTTACAAATTATAGAGTTGTCATTTTAAGGGATAATTTAGCAATGGTCATAATTTTGGAAATAGATGGGATGGTTTGTGTAGCGATAATCTTATTTGGTAGAAATCTTCATATTGATGCAAGGTTGAAGTTATAAGTTATTACATTTATATAGAATTTATTTTGATAGAGATTTGTAGAGAGACTTATTGGGGTGCCATGCCACCTGGCAGGAACTTGACATCAACCAAGGTGAAGTTCCTCTCCTAGCCTTTGAGCTGGAACTCTTGTGTTAGCCATAATCCCCTCCACTTAGGGTGGACCGCTCAGACCAAGGTGAAGCCCATTGTTCTTCCAGGACCTGCAGTTTCCTGAGATACACTAGCCTCCTGCTGAGCAACCGAACAGCTTCTGTGGAAAGTTCCCAGCCTTTGGGGGAAGGTTCTCCCCTGCCTATGTATTTGGAGTCCTCCATTAAACCTTGAGACCTTGAACAGCAACTGCTGTCTTGTTCTCGTTCTCTTTTTGCCTCTTTCCCATACATCTCCAGCTTCCCTTGCAGTTACAGAGATGTAAGGTTTTCATTAGTATGGATTTCTTTTATTGATACAAAATTTGAGATTGATATTGTTACTCTTAGATAGACATTGTGCCATGCAATTCCTCTAAGAATAAAAAGCTTAGACCCAGTCCTCCTAATAACTGCAATTATAGACTGTTCTTAGAGGATTAATCGCTACAAGTTAAGGGCCAGGTAACAGCTTCATGTTTATGTTAGATTCCGATTTAATTATAAAAGCATGTTTTTCATATATTTCAATTAGAAATAGCTAAATAGTCAATGTTTAACAGTATATATATATATATATATATATATATATATATATATATCCTCAAAAACACCAGAAACCTAGAGAATGTGACATTTAATGTTATTTAATCATTTAACAATGAGAGATATCTGCTCCTGAGAGCATACCTTTCTTGGTTCAAAGAAGATATCAAGCATCTTCACCTCCAGGCAAGGTTGCTTATCATGGCAGGGTGGCCACTGGGCAGAATTTGCCTATATCATCTGCAGGCAGGATGCTGTCCAGGAAAAGGATACATTATACAGAATAGTATAAAGTGTTAGCTCTGCCAATATAGGGTAAACAGTCCTTAATAATTCTACTCTATAAAGGTCTGACAGATGATCCTGGGCCAGAAGGCTGAAGACTGATGCATCAATGTTTTTGAGGAATTGGGGTTGCTGTCCAGGTAAGTCAGCTGTCTCTACAGTTGTTTAACTTTGAGAAGCTACGTTTGGTGCTTCTTATATAAACAGGAAACCTTTGAGTCATTTTCAGATTTCTGACTGGGTTGAAGACTAGTTTTAGTCTTGTAATCAATCTCAAGTTTTTAACATTGAGAGAGAGGTTATAGAGTGGAGGGCATGGTTTTCAGATGGCATAACAGGCTAAAATCTAAACATAATCAAGGGATAGGATCATAATTCTTGCCGGGTGTGGTGGCACATGCCTATAATCCTAGCACTTGGGAGGCAGAGGCAGGTGGATTTCTGAGTTCGAGGCCAGCCTGGTCTACAGAGTGAGTTCCAGGACAGCCAGGATTACACAGAAACCCTCTCTTGAAAAAAAAGAGATGCATAGTTCTTTCAGTTAGAAATGATGGTAGAATTACTTTTTCTAATTGACAAATATGATGGATTGAATGTTATTTGTATACCATACTGTGTAATTTACATGATTGTTATGGTTTTGTTCAATTTATGTCTGGGAGAAGAGATTTTTTTTTGGATAGAAAAGGTGAAGTGTAGGGGTCGTTTTTGATGCTAAGTTCCTGTTTCCCAGTTGGTTCTTGATTTGTTAGTAAAGGAAGCCATAGTGAGACCTCCAGGTCTCTGGAGATAAGCAGGTAGACAAAAGGATGGAGAAGGAGATTTACAATGCTTTGGAGGGTAAAGAATCCAGCAGGCATGTGAGCACTGGGAGGAGCCAGGGCCTCTGGCCACTACTACAGGAGGATGGTAAGGGATGTTGGCAGGGGCTAAATGGAACTAGCTACTGAAGTTTAGGGCAGATGGGAGGAACAGAGCTAAGGGTAATAATAAGGGTACATTTTCCAGGCAAGAGATAGTAGAGCCAGCAATAGTGTTCAAAGGCAAGTTGCAAAGGAACAACTGTCTATGTGTCTTTTATCTGCAAATTTAAGGGAAGCCTGGTGGGAGTGGGTGGTGTGGCCACTTCCTGGAACAAAGGGAGGAAGTGCAGAACTAAACACAACACTGTATTTTTTCCTAGAGCAATTTCTTTCTTTCTTTCTTTCTTTCTTTCTTTCTTTCTTTCTTTCTTTCTTTCTTTCTTTCTTTCTTTCTTTCTCTCTCTCTCTCTCTCTCTCTCTCTCTCTCTCTCTCTCTCTCTCTCTCTCTCTCTCTCTCTCTCTCTCTCTCTCTCTCCCTCTCTTTCTTTCGGTGTTTGTATTTGTTTTTTTTTTTTTTTTTGAGACAGGGTTTCTCTGGATATCCCTGGCTGTCCTGGAACTTACACCACCGCCCAGCACTAGGGCAATTTCAAATGCATCCTTCCTTTGATGTCCAGTGACTTTGACTTCAGAGTACATTGTTACCTGCTTGAGGTCAGGTGTTGGGATCCTGTAATACTCAACATATCGCTAGCAAAGAACAGGCATTTGGTGGATGACATCTGGATGGAATCAAGTTCACAACACTGAATTTTGTTATAAGCCTACTCACAAATTTCTCTTTTCACCATCAGTGTGTTGCTTATGTTAACATTGATTTCCCAAAAGATAATGTTAGCAAGAATTCTTCATAAATGAAAGAGTTGTACATTAAAAATATGCTAACATAGACCATATAACTTCGAGAAAATTGTGCTAAGTGAAGGATAGTGGTTGCTGTACTGTCCATCCAACAATTTAGTATCATATACTCGCTTTTCTGCTCCTGTAGGAATTAGTAATGGTTCCCAAAATAGCTTATATTCTTTCTTCCCAGTTCTATTGTATGATAACTCTTGAAATGAACTTTCGTTTTAAAGATTTATTATTTAATATACATGAGTACACTGTGACATGCCAGAAGAGGGCATCAGATCCCATTACAGAAGGTTGTGAGCCACCATGTGGTTGCTAGGATTTGAACTCGGGGCCTTCAGAAGAGCAGTCAGTGCTCTCAACCACTGTGCCATCTCTCCAGTTCCCTTGAACTTTTTTTCACAGTTGTTATTTTAGTATGTAAGTTTGCTTGCTAAACATCCAGGAGTTGCCTTGAGGCTATGTCCATAAAGTGAGACTTACTTTCCCTTGGAGGAAAGGAAATTTGGCTTCTCATTCACCTTTATTGTCATGGATTGCCTTCATTTTTCTCTGTCCTTCCATTTCATTACAGCATGAGTCCATTTGTCACCTGAATCCAACATCATTTAGAGTCCAGATTCTTCAACTGTGTGTTCAACCACATATGGCAACCAAACATGAGTGTGGTAGAAAAGTTGATGATACCAAAATATACCTGAAAGCACAAGAGGCAATAGCAGAAGATTCCTGCCTAAGGAAGGTTTTTTTTTTAATTCAATATATTCTTTATTTACATTTCAAGTGATTTACCCTTTCCTGGATTCCCCCTCCCTGAAAGTCCCGTAAGTCCTCCCCCACCCTGTTCCCCAATCGACCCCTTCACACTTCCCTGTCCTGCTATTCCCTGACACTGCTGCACTGAGCTTTTCCAGGACCAGGGGCCACTCCTTCCTTCTTCTTGGACATCATTTGATATGGGCATTGCGTCTTGGGTACTCCAAGCTTCTGGGCTAATATCCATTTATCAGTGACTGCATACCATGAGTGTTCTTTTGAGACTGGGTTACCTCACTTAGGATGATGTTCTTCAGTTCCATACATTTGTCTAAGAATTTCATGAATTCATTGTTTCTAATGGCTCAATAGTACACCATTGTGTATATACCACATTTTCTGTATCCATTCTTCCGTTGAGGGACATGTGGGTTCTTCCCAGCTTCTGGCTATTATAAATAGGGCTGCTATGAACATAGTAGAGCATGTATCCTTATTACATGTGGAGAATCCTCTGGGTATATGCCCAGGAGTGGTATAGCACAGTCCTCTGGAAGTATCATTCCCAGGTTTCTGAGGAACTGCCAGACTGACTTCCAGAATGGTAGTACCAGCTTGCAAACCCACTAGCAGTAGATGAGTTTTATGCTTTCTCCAGATCCTCACCAGCACCTGTTGTCTCCTGAGTTTTTGATCTTAGCCATTCTGACTGGTGTGAGGTGAAATCTCAGGGCTGTTTTGATCTGCATTTCCCTGGTGAGTAAGGATGTTGAACATTTCTTTAGGTGCTTCTCAGCCATTCAATATTCCTTAGGTGAAAATTCTTTGTTTAGCTCTGTACCCCATTTTTAAGGGGTTTATTTGGCTCTCTGGAGTCTACCTTCTTGAGTTCTTTGTATATCTTGGAGGTCTGGATTTGTGGAAAGATACTGTGTAAATTTGTTTTTGTCATGAAAAATCTTGGTTTCTCCATTTATGGTAATTGAGGGATTTGCTGGATATCGCAGTTTGGGTTGGTATTGGTGTTTCCTTAGGGTCTGCATGACATCTGCCCAGGCTCTTCTGGCTTTCATAGTCTCTGGTGAGAAGTCTGGTGTAATTCTGATAGGTCTACCTTTATATGTTACTTGACCTTTTTCCCTTACTGCTTTTAATATTCTTTCTTTGTTTAGTACATTTGGTGTTTTATTTATTATATGACGGGATGAATTTCCTTTCTGGTTGAATCTATTTGGAGTTCTGTAGGCTTCTTGTATGTTCATGGGCATCTCTTTCTTTAGGTTAGGGAAGTTTTCTTCTATAATTTTGTTGAAGATATTTGCTGGCCCTTTCAGTTGGAGATCTTCACTCTCTTCTAGGCCTATAATCCTTAGGTTTGGTCTTCTCATTTTGTCCTGGATTTCCTGGATATTTTGGGTCAGGAGCTTTTTGCATTTTTCATTTTCTTTGACTATTGTATCATATATCTTCTATATGTTATTATACATATATTTGTATGTTATATACATAGATATATATTTCTATGTATCTTCTGCATCTGAGATTCTCTCTTCCATCTCTTGTATTCTGTTGTTGATGCTTGGATCCATGACCCCTGACTTCTTTCCTAGGTTTTCTATGTCCCGAGTTGTCTCCCTTTGTGATTTCATTATTGTTTCTACCTCTTCTTTAGATCCTGGATGGCTTTGTTTAATTCCCTCACCTGTTTTGTGTTTTCCCTTAGTTCTTCAAGGGCTTCTTGCTGTTTACTTGTGTTCTCTTGTATTTCTTTAAGGCAATTATTTATGTCCTTCATGACGCTCTTCATGACGCCCTCCATCAGCATCATGACCTGTGATTTTAAATCCAAATCTTGCTTTCCTGGTGTGTTGGGGTATCCAGGACTTGCTATTGTGGGAGAATTGGGTTCGGATGGTGCCATATTGCCTTCATTTCTGTTAGCAACGTTCCCACCTTTGCCTTTTGCCATCTGGTAATCTCTGGTCTTAGCTGGGCCTGCTGTCACTGGCAAGAGCTTGCCCCTCCTGTGTGTGTGCCTGTAGGTCTATCTCAGCAACCTTGGGTGAGCTGCTTTCTCCTGGCACAAATTGCTGTGATGCTGCAGAGTTCTTGGGTACAGATGGAGTCCTGGTGTGGTATGTCCCAAGTGATCCTCTACTCTGGTGAAGCCTGCCTACCAATCTGTTGCACAGTCACAGAAGCAAAGATGACAGCCGAGACCTACTCTCTTGTAGTTGTATTTGGGTATGTACCTCTGTGGCCCCGATCAGCTCTGAATGCAGGCTGTGCTGGCTGTCTCCTCTTCACTGGCTGCTTCGTTTAGAGTTGGCTTCCTGCACTGCTTAGAGATGGCGTGCTGTGGCCGAGGCTGTTCCCAATCCAGAGGCAGAGACCAGAAGGTTCTTGCCAGAGGCCTCCGGACTGGATCCTTCACTCTGCAAGGCCAGACTCAACCTGTGCAGGCTGCCTCTTCCTAGCTGGCTGCTGGGTGTAGAGCTGGCATCCTGCAGTGCTTGAAGATGGCACACTGTGGTGCTGCCTAAGGAAGTTAATTCAAGGTCACATTTATGTTGGATCTCAGGTGTCTGCAGAAGCAGTCATAACTGTGTGGCAGCTCTCAGCTTCCCAGAAGCTGTGGGTCTGAATTCTTTTTGTACCGTGCATGCCATCACTCTGTGCAGCACCAGCAAACACTGTTAGGAGCTCCTCTGCTCAGACTCAAGCTGTTGTTTCCACAGAACACGCATGGTTTCCTGACTCTAGAGCAATGTAACAGAAAACTGAGAATTCATATTTGCCTACCATCATTCCTCAGCACACATCAAAGTAGTGAATCTTTTGGTTATGTTTAAGATTTTAAATTTGTTTAAGTTACTGTTTTGCATTTCATGCAAAAAAGAAATCAGTCAATGAATCTTGGCTGGTGTCTTAGCCAGGGTTTCTATTCCTGCACAAACATCATGACCAATAAGCAAGTTGGGGAGGAAAGGGCTTATTGAACTTATACTTCCGCATTGCTGTTTATCATCCAAGGAAGTCAGGACTGGAACTTGAGCAAGTCAGGAAGCAGGAGCTGATGCGGGAGGCCATGAAGGGATGTTACTTACTGGCTTGCTTCCCCTGGCTTGCTCAGCCTGCTGTCTTATAGAACCCAAGAATACCAGCCCAGAGGTGGTACCACCCACAAGGGGCCCTACCCCTTGATCACTAATTGAGAAAATGCCCCATAGCTAGAACTCACGGAGGCACTTCCCCAACTGAAACTCCTTTCTCTGTGATAAGTCCAGCCTGTGTCAAGTTGACACACAAAACCATCCAGTACAGCTGCAGAGTAAGACAGAATCCAGCAACTTCAGATTTGGCCTTACATGTAGTTCCTCCATTTTGTACCATATTTTTCTGTATTAAAAATTATGAAAAAAACTATGAAATTGGGCTGGAGAGATGGTTTAGTGGTTAAGAGCACTGATTTGTTCTTCCGGAGGTCCTGAGTTCAAATCCCAGTAACCACATGGTGGCTCACAACCATCTGTAATATGATCTGATGCCCTTTTCTGGTGTGTCTAAAGACAGAAACAGTATACTTACATATAATAAATAAATAAATCTTTGGGCCTTAGTGAGTGGGGCTGGAGCAAGAAGGGGGGGAACCTATGAAATCTGAATGTTAATCAGTTGTTAACGTGGTGAAGGTGGCCCTTGTCCTTCCATATAAAAAAATTGAGCCAAGAATTAAGTCTTCCTGTCAAAAGAAATAAATGGCCTTAAGATAAATTTGCTTCCAACTTATAAAGGAATGTTTGAATTGCTTGTTTTGTATTCCTGTAAGTCAGAGGTTGTATAAAATTTTCTTGGTTACAAGGGGAAAGGGATTAAGCAGTCCTTGCATACATGATGGCTAGGAAGTAAAGCAACAGACAGGAATTCTGAATGAAGAAACCACCTGACCTCAAAGAGATAACATGGAGCTGATCTGAGTTCTGATCCTGGCCCAGACTCTATGATACTCACAGCATTATGAGCTTATGGGACCAGCCACTTGTATTTGTGCCATGGACTGACCCAGCCGGGGAAGTCATGACCATGGGAAAACCAGGGCTTTGGTACTCAGGAAGGCATAGGTGTGGCGAGGTAATGACAGACAGACACACAAGAGAGCGGTTTGAATCTGCTGAAACTTTAATTTTTCAGTCAGGCATATTTTTAGTATATTGAGGAACAGGTCGAGGTTGGAACACCTCCAGAAACACTCATACAGTTTCTAAACAAGGTAGAATTCCATCTTAATTAGAAGAGTAAGTAGACATGACATGGTGCCCACAGGAACTATTGCTCTGTAAACCATGGTCAAAAGCAGACTTAGGCCATGAACTTTAGACATGTGGCATTTGAGTCTAATTTTTGGTTACTTAAAGTTGTGTTAATAATCAATAGGAGAACCTGGGCTTTCAGGCCAATTTGTATGATATAAGCCTTCTTCTGCCACCAAAAGTCAAAATGCTTTAAGAATGAGCAATGTTCATTACAAGAGTCCTCTGTACTGCCCTGGAAAGCAAACCCCAAGGTGATCTGGCTCAAGCTAATATATCTCTAAATTTAAAGAATACTACAGGACCTCTGCCCTTCAATGCTATTACCCATCTGTAACCTTCTTTACCATAAGCACTTGTATAAGGCAATGGCTCATCAGTAGTCCTATATTTTCTCCTACTGTGTTCTTCCTGCTACAAACTATCCATAACATTCCCTAATATCTCATATTCTTTGGTCACTACTTTTGCTAAGGCTAATAATAAAGAGGGGCCCTGATGAGAAACAATCCAAGACCTTCTTTCAGTAAGGTTCAACATGAGTTCATTGAGTTCAAGACTGGGAGCAGTAGGCATAACTGCCACATCCTCTTTTCCTTCTACCAGAACATCAAATCCTCCTTTATCAATTAACCAGCTTGTAGGCTTGGATCGTGCGATATAAAGAATTAAGAATAGGAAGAAGAAAGACACAGTGCAGAACCCATAACATAGAAAGCACAGTATCTGTGGAGAACATCGAGGCCCTTTTCAAGGCCAGAGGTGGGCACTCTGCCAGAGACCTCCAGGGAGCCTAGCCCCAAGGGGCATTTATCTCTCGTCTGCCTTAATGATGTACTGTCCTGTCGCACAGACGACACTGGAGTTGGTGTGGCATATTTGCACATTTTCCCGAAGACATCTTGAGCTACTCAGAGGAGTTGGTTTCCTATTTAGGAACAGTCTCAAGCCTCCTAGGCCTCAGCTTCTTTGGTCAACCCTGGGAACATCCCCTCTCGGCTAATGAGCACCTGTTTCTTCGTTTTTTTGCCCTGCCTCTTCAGCTACAGCTGCCTCTTCAGAGCACCCACGGCCTCCCTTTGTTTCTGGTGTGCCATGTTGATGTCTCCCAGGACTGGATATGTCCGAATGCTTGGCTTGTGGCTGCATATGGATATGGAAATTGCACCTGACTGTGTTGCCCAATCTGGCCTCACATTCCTAGTTGCAGGAGAATCTCCTGCCTCAGCCTCCCAAGTGCTGTGATGATATGTGGGTGCCATCACCTTGGTTAGAAAATACGTTTGATCAAATACAGTAATGGGCCTGGCTACTTCCAACAATGGGGACATCAAAATTCGGAGCTTCCAGCCATCTTAGCCTATGTCTAAAAGTGAGGGTCTCCACTGTCACTCTGTGGATGAGGCTTTGTTAAGAAAAAACAAGCCAGGCAGTGGTGGTGCACGCCTGTAATCGTAGCACTTGGGAAGCAGAGGCAGGCAGATTTCTGAGTTCGAGGCCAGCCTGTTCAACAGAGTGAGTTCCAGGACAGCCAGGACCCCACAGAGAAACCTTGTCTTGAAAACACCCCCCCCCCAAAAAAAGGACAAAACCCCACGAAACCAACCAGGCAGCATGTAATCTTCTCAGAGGTTACAAACAATACTGCCAGGCTTAGGTCATTCAGTGATAAGGTACTTGGCATGGTGAGGGCCCAAGTTCATAGCCATTACACAGATTGACAACAAAGTCCAGGAAGATCCCAGGTTTTCTCTCCAACTCCCAAGAAAGAAATTGGAAAACATGTGTAAGCACACAGGACAACCTGTCTCTTTGAGTTTCAGGCAAGAGGGTGCCACTACCATAAACAAGTATGTGGTAGAGAGATGGCAGAGACAGAGAGGTGGAGAGGTTTGTATATTGTGGAGAGGGGCTACACTGGAGATGTGATGGCAGTGAGGCTCAGGCTGATGTGGATGGCCTGTGCTGCCACCTAAAGCCTTGTTGATGTAGGAGGGCCCAGCTACCACTGGAGGCCACACTGATCTGGGAGGCAAGCCCTGCTCTAAGGGTGATGTCTTGGTCCTGATGCTGCTGACAGCCAGGTCTGCTTCTTCCATAGCTGGGGGCTGTGACGATGTCCATAGTCTGTGCTGTGGTCTCAGACCAAGTGGATTCTGTGGGGGGTGCTGCTCCTTGAGTCCATGATGGTATCTTGATCAGGTCTCAGTAGGGCCTGTGGCCCCTTATAACACCAAGGACTTGTGGTTGTCCATGGCTGCAGCCTGAAACCATGCTGACATCAGTGGCTCTGCTGACTCTGGGGGCCATATTGATGGGAGTGGTTTGCACGACCCCCTGAGGCTAAGGTGATACCCATGGACCAGGTTGTCTCCAAGGGTCCACTGTGGTTCTGTGGTCCTACAGCTGCTGGGGTGTTGTGCTGATGCAAGTCACTTAAGAATACTAGGTTTAAACCCAGTCCTTTTAATTGCTGCTATTACAAACTGTTTAGGATAGACAGTCAAACTCATGGTCATATTAGATTCTCATTTAGTTAATTATAATAACATGTTTTCAAGGTTATTCAAATAGTAAATAATTAAAAAAATTAATGATTAGCAATTCAGTCATGCTATATGTAGATAGCTTCAAAAGCATCAGTGATCCACAGAACATGGCATCGAAAGTTATTTCTTTTTTTTTGTTTTGTTTTGTTTTTTGGATTTGGTTTTTTTTTCGAGACAGGGTTTCTCTGCATAGCCCTGGCTGTCCTGGAGCTCACTCTGCAGACCAGGCTGGCCTCGAACTCAGAAATCCGACTGCCTCTGCCTCCCAGAGTGCTGGGATTACAGGCGGGTGCCACCACCACCCGGCTATTTCATTATTAAAGATCGTGTGACTATAATTTTCATAATTGTTGTAATTGGATTCAATGCATATTTGAGAGAAAAGGAGGTTTGGTCTTTCTGTCTATTGTAATGCTAAGTGCGGGTCCCCAAGCCCTGGAATCTGCATATAGACCTGTGACCCTACCCCCAAGTTATTTCTGATTGATAAATAAAGACAGAAACAGCCAATAGTTAGGCAGAGGAGACATAGATGGGTGTTAGGTTTCTCAGGCTTGGGGTCCAAGGAGAACCACGAGAAGGAGAAGGAGGTGCATGAGGGAGAAGGAGAAGCTGCCACAGGTTAGGTGAGCCATAATCACATGGCTCCGCGGGCTGGCAAATTAGAGCTATGAGCAGCCCAGAAGAAACAGAGAAAATAGTAAGTAATAATTTGGGGTTATCAATAGGAAAGTAGATTTTAATACCAAAGAGGATTCTAATCCTAGCTTTTGTGCCATTTAAGGCTTATTGCAAAAATAAAGGCTGTATGTATCTTTTATCGGGGAGCTAAAGGTTGGAAGGTGGGTTAGAAACCTGGGTCGGGATTAAAAACTTCTACAACAATCTGCCTTCAGAGTGCTGACATTAAAGGTGTGCTCCACCATGATAGCTCATTAAAGAGGAATGGCAGCCAACAACCACAGAAGGAATATGTATTTGGAAAAGCATCCTTTGCAACTCAATAAAATAGTTGACTGAGACCAAATTTATCAATAGAGGCTGAAACATTAGATGTCAAGTTGTTGGTGAGAACTTAAGGCTGATAAAAGCATTGTCAAGTTAATGGCCAATATAGAGGAAAATGTATTTTTATATTTTAGTAAGGAAAAAAAATTTGGCTGTTACCACTCAACCAGGCGGTTCTATTTTGTATTCTATTTGTAGTGAGGAACCTGTCCCTTTCACTATGATAGAATATTAAGTGTAGAGCAGTGTGCCTGACCGTTTCCTGCCAATGTAGAGTGGGGAACAATAGTGATATTGTCCCATAGTCCCAAGTTTGAGAAGTGGCACATTCCCCAGTGGCTACAGATGTCCCATTAGTAAATAAAATTCGTAGTTTTGTTTTTGACTTAAGTATATTACTTTTTTGCCTGACGAATTACCAACCTGTTAAGTTACAAATACTTAAGTTATGTGGCCTCATTTATTTGTAATCACAGAGTTACATATTTATTTTGGCTTATGGATAATATTTTAAAAATTATTGAGCCATAATTGCTAGGGACAGAATGAGTTTGTGAACCCCAGTGTGTAGGGTAATCACTGTATTAGAACTTAGCACGTTAGATGATATTCATAATTATGACTTGATTCAAAATGATTTCTTGAGTCATTGTCTCCAGTCCTGGAATTCACTTATTTAGCAATTTGACTGTTCAGCTCCTCTGGAAATCCTGTCTCTGCTTCATGAGAGTTGGGAGTATAGGCAAGCACCCACCCCTGCCCTGCATTTATGTGGGTGCTACAGATCTGAACTCAGTTCCTCACAGTTGTGTAGCAAATTCTTGACCCACTAAGCCTTCCCCCAAGCCCTGATATCTGATGACTTTAATATATATAGAGATGAACCATCTCTGTCCTGAACTTTCATATCTTTGAACATCTCCTTTAAAATGACTTTGTCCTCCATTTTATTTGTCCTCTCTCATGGCTGCAGCCAGGGTGAATTACTAAAGTTACTTTTACTGTTTAACTCTTTCATTGATTCCTCCTCTGGAGTATAGGCTCACCAGGTCTCCAAACCCTGCAGGACCTTCATTCTCAGTCCTCCATTTGCCTCCCTAGCTTCCTCTGTCTGGATACTCTGCAGCCTATGCCACTCTCTGCTTCATGCTTCACAGTTCCTAGAATACACGCTGTCCTCCATCCTCTGCCCATGCACATGCTGCTCTGGATTTTTTCTACCTAATAGAACTAATCATTCAGTTCATATTATGACTTTATTGACATTTTCTAGCTGTGCCCCCCAAAGCTTTCCCTCAGATGTAGCTCTGAACTTATCCTGCAGCTGTTGCCTCTCTCACCACACTAAATGTGTTTTAAACACTGGGAATCGACCTGTTTGTCCATTGGCACAAAAGATGTGGTAAAGTGAGTGGTGGACAGAATGTATGCTGTGACTAACTATTGGTTAGAATGAATTTTTGTGAACTGTGGTGGAACATGCTTTTCTCAGCCTTAAAAATACAGTTTTTTCATTTTTCTTAGTGGAAATAACAGCTGTGTAGAGACAATTTTTAAAATATCATTCCCCCAAATCTTCATTTTCTTTTTTTTCTTCACTGTTACATTTCAGGACATGACCTGCTGGTAAGGCAGCTAGGAGCTCTGTCTGTTACTCCTGAAATTAAGCTGTTTCTATATTTTCAGTTGTGGGTCCAGAGAACCATGCTGCTTTTTAGGGATAGGGATGGAATATTGAAGTTGAATTTATGAAGGAGGGAGAATGAGAGCGATTTTCTTTGAGTATCTCCTGTTTTTTCTGGGGGAAAACACCTCAGGTTTGCAAAGTCAGTTTTGAAAACAGTACTGATTGTTTAAGTGATTGCAAACACTTTCAAGTCTCTAAGGTGGAGGAAAGAAAGTGTTGAACTTTGGGAAAGGAGTTGGTTGGGAGAGGAGTTTGAATATTTCAACAGTAAGGACTATTGTCATAACAATGGAGTCTCAGGTCTGATATCACAGAGGCCTCCTTTGCCAGCCAGCAATTTACCACCGAGGCTATGTCACCCCCAGCTCGGGAGAAGGACCTTGACTAGGTCTCTTTGCTCTCTGTGCTAGCAGCTCGCATGCACTGTGTCTACTGAAAGTGTCAGCTCTCACCCAGCAGGCGGGTCACAGGCAGGATGGGGGCGGGGCGCGCTAGAGGGATGTGGGGGAGGCGAGGAGCGGGGCGGAGCCATTGTGAAGCCAGAGGCTGAGCTGACCAAGGGAGCTAGGGGTGCGGCTCGGTGCCCCTAGGAGGCCTGCGGACCTGCTACCTTCTCCGGCCTTCCTCCTGGCTGGGGCGAGGTCACTGAGTGGCTGCGGTGCTGCCGAGGCCCAGGTGCAGTGTTTTGCGGCGGCGACCCCCGGGCCGGGGGGCCGGGGAATGGCGCTGACCCTGGAGACCTCGATCCCCTGCGCTGCTCTTGCAGCTCAGGCTGCAGAATTGTGTAACCCGTGACCTCCGGTTCCCCCTCCGCCGCGACTGTAAGGCCACCCCGGCCCTGCCACCCGCGCTGTGTGGTTCGCTGACTTGTGCGCCCACGGATCTGCTTCGGAGTTCCGCCGCTGGAGATGCCTCCTTCCTCCAGCGCAGGTCAGTCCTGGCCATTCATTCCCTGATAGTTCTGTGCTTGGTCGCTCCTCAGGCTTTTGCAGATCTTGGCAGGGCTCCCTTCCTCTCCTCCCCCAGTCTACCCGCACCCCAGATGCAGTTCTCCAGCTTGCTGTTCCTCACATAACAGTAAGAATGGTGTTTTTAAAAAGAACTTGGATTGAACTGCTTGTGCTCAAATCCTCCAAAAGCCCTGGGTTACACACAGAACTGAATCTAAGCTGCTTCTCCCTGCCACTAGGGCAGCTTCCAACCTAACCTCAGCCTTACCCCATGACTCTCACTCTCACTAGGGCTTTAGGATGCTACCCTGGCAGATGTACGGGATACCATCTCTGGCTGGTGGCAGTTGTTCTTGACTTCTATTGCTGTTCTTTACTTGAGAGAACTTCTCCTGGTTCCTAACATAGAAGCAAGTCTCCCTCTCTTTGTCATTTGACTCTTTTGTTTAGCATTAAATTAAACATTATTTTCCCTTTCTCATTCCTTTTTATTATTAGATACACTTTACACTTGTTAATTATTCCCATTAGAATTGTTGGCTCTCTCTTCCTAATTACAGGGCAAAGATCTCATTAGATTTATTCATAATTTTATCCCTAGTACTTAGAACTGTGTCTGGCACCTGAGAGGCTCTTTGTAAAAATTGCTAACTAAATGAATGCTGTAGATGATTCGAACACTTGACATCTTCAGTTCAGATCCTGCCTGCTCCCGTTGACTGACTGCATGGCCATGGACCGGTTAGTGACTTCTGGGGCTTCATTTTATTCAGCTGTGTGTGATGACTATAGTATTACCTACTCTGTAGCTCTACAGTGAGTAACTGAGTTAATCCATGTTAAAGATCAGAGGCCTGAGTTTCCCATGCTTTGTGTAGAGGTCAGAGGTCTGAGGTCAGTGTCTTCCAGTTGTCTCTACCTTAATTTCTCACTGAACCTGGAGCTTGTATTTCAGCTGGCCTGGCAGACTCCCAGGACCTGTCTCTTGTGAGACAAAGAGTTGGAGTTAGAAAGAAATGTGCAGCCCTGCACCAGATTTTATGTGCATAAGGATTTGTACTTAGGTCTTCATGCTTGCAGAGCAGGCACTTCAGGAAACCCTGGCTTTTCCCAAGTAGCGTATATATCAGGCTGGTTTCCAAGTCAAGTGATCTGGCTACTTTCTTCTGTCTCCACAGTGCTGGAATAAACGGTGTGTTACCATTGCCTGTCTTCTGACAACATTTTTTATTGTTGTCATAAGACAAAATAGAATTAGTTTTTATATTTTGTTTTTTTTTTGAGTGAAATTTTGCTGCCTATCAGAATTTATTTGACTTTTTAAGTAGTTTCTCTGTATGTCTAGAATAAAATAAAAATAAATTTCTGAGAATGAGAAAGCCACCAGAGTGGCTTTCCTAGGTTTTGCTTTGATGTTGGAAATAGGATTGTGGTGATGAAATAACTTACTGGGGCTTCTTGTTTCCAGACAGGAAAACTTGAAGATCTCAGGGAAGTCTGTTTCTTGAAGTGTTCAGGAACGAGAGGTGTTTTATTATCTTTAGTGTGATGTTTTCTACCATTTTTGTATGAGGAGTTTTTCCTGTGTTGTATTTTCGTTCTTAAGTTGGAAAGTAAAGCAGCCTAGTAATATTCTTCATTCCTACCTTTGCTCTCTTTTTTTAATGTGTTGTTTTTCCCTTTATTGTTTATGAAAATGAAACCATATCTTTGTAAAAATGAAAACTTTGAGGTGATGCATCAAATTATTCTAATAAACTTATGATTGTGCCTATGTCAATTATATTTCCATAGTACTAGATATTTTTACTTAGAATTTGTCCTTGGCAAAATGGCTTTTTGTAATTCCTTTTATATCTCAGTCTCAACTTTAAGTCAGGATTCTAAGCCTTGTGCCTGACAGTTAAAAATAAACATGAAACACTACTTGTCTTTTTAACATTTGTTCCAAAATTTAATAATTAGTAAATTACTCTGTATGGACTATGTTCCAGGACTCTTTGCTAAGTGGCTTCCCTTTTGATATTGAGAAGCAGCATATAAATTTGGCACACTCAGCAAGAAACAGATTTGTAGAGATAATAATGGTACTTGGTTGGGTTACATGGTAGGAAAGGAACCGGGATTTTCACTTACTTCCCTTTCATTCATAACCCAGGTCCTAACTCTTTTGTGGGCTATATTTTAAAAGAACAGAGTTTTGTATTTTTGCCATACATTTGTAAGTGTTTTTTCCTCCAAATCACTGGCAGTTTTTCATTATTTCTTCCTAAGACAATGTCTGTTTCCTGGAAGCTATACTCATGGGTGTGTACAGGATGCTGGAATTTGGACTCCAGGCCTCATGATTGCACAATAAGTTCTTTTAACCTGGGGACCATCGGTCTAGTCCCCAGAACAGTAGTTTATAAAGAGTTTAATATAGATTTAAACATGGAGATTAGGGAGGAGAAACACATGCAAGCATGATAGGCATGAGATAAGGAGAGGTAGATGTGGGGAAGCGAGCTATGTAAACCAAAGACAGAAGTGAGTCTGTGCCAACAAGAGATGATGTGAAAAACCTTTAATTAGTTAATTAATTAATAACTACATTAATTTATTCTGTGTTCGTATGTGTGTGTTAGTGTGCATTTATGGAGGCCAGAGGATAGTGACTGGGCAGGTTATCGTCCTACCACATGGGTTCTGGTGATTAAACGTGGATCCTCATGTTTACTAACAAGTGCTTTAACCCCCTTTGAAATTACATTTATTATTTGTGTATGTGGGGGTGGGCAGGAGTTGTATATGTGGATGTTGTAGAAATTATTTAATCCCAACTCAGGTTTTTACCCTGCCTTTAACCACTTAGTTCTCAGATAAAAGACACACACAACCTTTCTATGTACAATTAGCCTTAATCAGCACAATAGCTGGGCAGATTGTGCACCTCTCGCTGTTGTCTATTTCCCACTACTAATCCCACGATAGAATGTGCCATGTTTCATTTGGACGGCTCTTATTTACAGGTAGCCAACCCACATGGTCTTTATTTTACGACTCACCTAACACATGGTGTCTTCCCCCTTGTGGTTCTTCTCTGATGCTGGAAGTCCTGGAATGCTAAACCCTGCCTGCATGGGTTTCTTCTGCCCAGCTATTGACTGTTGTCATCTCTATTCACCAATCAGAAATAATTTGGAGGCAAGGTCACATAGCCTCACTTGGATCTACCTGTGCACTTTCTTGTCTCTGGGACAATACATACAACAGACCAAACCTCATCAATAGAGGTCCCAGGTATTGGACAGGTTATATCAGACTTGCCTGCAAGAACCTTTACCCATTGAGCTCTCTTACAGCAGCGGATGAAAATCCTTTTACAGGATAGTTTGGTCCTGTGGCCCTGCACATGTAAGCTTGTGTGTGGAGACCAGAGGACAACCTTGGATGTCATTCTTCAGGTGCCATCCACTGTTTTTTGTAAAACAGGATTTTTGATTGGCTTTGAATTGGATAGGTAGGCTCAGATGGCTGGCTAGGGAGGACATGGAGTCTCTGTCTCCCTGGCACAAGTGTGTGCCACCAAACCAGATTTTATTATTGTTGTTATTATTATTATTGTAATTGCTTCTTATGTTTGGACTGAGTATCTGACTCAAGGCTTTCCATGAGAGCAGGAGGACAAAAAATGTCTGTGATTGATATGTGTGTTGTATATGATTGTACTTGAGCCTAGTATAAAAGGGAAGCAGAATGTTGCTTTCTGACTTAGTCTTGCTTGATCACACTCAAGATTTAACAGAAACTTCTTGAAGGTTTAGTTATACAGCAAGGGTTGTATAATTCTCTAAACTCCATCATTCTTACATATGATAATTCTAAGAATATACTTTGTTTCATTTTCCCCTTTTAGGCACAGTCTGAATTATGTAGCCGAAGTGGAGAATAAATTACTAATACTAAAATTATTAAGTGTTCTTAAGTTTATTAGGGTACAGGCTAGGTTGCTGAAAAAGATTGTGGATGCAATACAAACAATGTTGAGACTTTTGCCTGTTGTAGTCCAAACGTAGGCAGCTAATCCACAGAGGGCAACATTTCTCTGGCTATTCAGGACCACAGGCCAATCTCTAGGGATCACAGTAGAAAGTATTTTACTTTACTGTGGAGAAATGGCATGATAATGCTCCTACCTTGCTAGCTGCAAGGCACCCTAGGATGGTTCTGTCACTCTCAGCATACTGAGATATCGAGGAGGTGCACTTCCTCAAGCAGAGGATCCTGGTGTTCTGCCAAGCAAGCTACAGAACTGAGGAAGTGGCTTCATGCTCATTTTTTTTTCATGAGAAAGTAACGTTGTTTATAGCTTAATTAGACAACACATCTAACACATCTCAGAGTTGGACTGCTGACAGATTTCTCAGTCTGCAAGGAGGTTTGGGTCACTTTGAACCGAGATATGCTATTGCTAAGGAAACAGCAGCTGGTGAGAACTAGAAAATGTGGGAAAATCTTATTCTGCTTTGTCTTTAAAAAAAAGTTGAAACTTTGACTAAACTGTGTATTGGCTGACTGGGCTCTGTACCCCCTGTGTCCAGGGTAATGTGAAACTCTCTTGGGACCTCAATGCACTAGACTGAATTAATTAAACTGCTTTGGCTTCTGACATGTAGTGCAGTCACTGCACCTGCCCAAGAGTTCTCTTGATTGGTAAATCAAAGACACACCAGACACACACACACACACACACACACACACACACACACACACACACACACACACACATTTGATATGTCTTAACTAAGCTCAATAGCTGGACATTTGTAATCCTGCTGATGGGTAGCACACATTTCCCTCCAGTATCCCTGGTTTAATGCATTTTAAATCTATGTTGTATCTTTGCTGCCTGTCATCTTCTGCGCCCCCTCCCCATAGGGTTGCATTCACTTTCCACCTACAGTGTAGGATGCTTTCCCTCTTTCAGCTCTTAAATCTGATCCTTCTCTTCCTCCCCCCCTCTCCTTCCCTTGCACTTGAAATTTAAGTCTGCCCCTGTCTTTCTGCCCAGCCCTTGGCTGTATGGCAACTTTTTATTACTCATTCGAATCAGGGGAGGGGGGCAGGGACCCTCAGATCTGGCAGTGCAGCTTTTCTGGAGCTGAAATAAGCATTAGAACCAATACCCAACATCAGATGTTAACATTTTACAAATGTGTGTTTTTTTTTTTTTTTTTTTTGGATTTGGTTTTTTGACACTGGGTTTCTCTGTGTAGCCCTGGCTATCCTGGAACTCACTCTGTAGACCAGGTTGGCCTCGAACTCAGAAATCTGCCTGCCTCTGCCTCCCAGAGTGCTGGGAAAATCCTCTATTCTTAAAGGAAGTTTTGTTAATTCAATATCAAGAACACATTTGTAGAGCCGGGCGGTGGTGGCGCACTCCTGTAATCCCAGCACTCTGGGAGGCAGAGGCAGGCGGATGTCTGAGTTTGAGGCCAGCCTGGTCTACAGAGTGAGTTCCAGGACAGCCAGGGCTATACAGAGAAACTCTGTCTTGAAAATTCAAAAAAAAAAAAAAGATTACAGGAATTTGATCCTCTATACTAGGGAAGGTAAAAATAAAGAATAGGGTAGGCATTTTGCCTATGGTATCTGTTCATATGTAGTGATTGTGAGCCCCTATAAAGGTACTAGATACAAATCCTTTTTTTTTTTTTAAACATTCATTCAGTACTCTAAATTGTGGAGCCAGTGGGACATTTCTCTAGCCCATGAAGGGATTTGTGTGTGTGTGTTTGTGAATGTGTTTGTGTGTATCTGTGTGTGTTGTTTTCTTTAAGTGTATAGAATGATAGTAGACTGTAGAGTTGGTTAGGTTCAACTCTTTTTCCTTTTTCCTTTTTTTTTTTTTTTTTGGTTGTTTGAGACAGGGTTTCTCTGTGTAGCCCTGGCTGTACTGGAACTCACTCTGTAGACCAGGCTGGCCTCAAACTCAGAAATCCGCCTGCCTCTGCCTCCCAGAGTGCTGGGATTACAGGTGTGTACCACCACTGCCCTGCTCCCTGATGACTTTGAACTTAGAGATTTCCCTGTCAAAATCTTCTGGGATTCATAGGCACTGTGTCTCAAGATCTCTAAGCCAAGATCCAGGTCAGAGTTCATTCCAGATATAGTCAAGTTGACCACCAGGGATAGCTACTACATGGAATATAGTTGGTCTTGCCAGTTGCTTCTTGCCAGTTACTTCAGTCCACTTCACAGATAAACTAAAGTGAGGTGGGGTTTAATTTCTGGAAACTTGATTTGTTTACTTCTAGTTTGTTCTTATTTCTGAGATACTAACCCCTTATATAGAGATCAGAATATTTGGAAGATTTGTAGACTGCAGTCCTCATTCT
Organism: Apodemus sylvaticus; assembly: GCF_947179515.1. NCBI lineage: Eukaryota > Metazoa > Chordata > Mammalia > Rodentia > Muridae > Apodemus > Apodemus sylvaticus. The sequence continues at coordinate 89,082,190 of NC_067487.1, forward strand.
TTTAGTATGGTGTTTGTTAAAAACATGGCTACTTTTCAGCCACTCCTCTGGTGTTGACAGATTGGTCTCAGAGTGGAAAGAACCCCATTTGGGGAGAAGTAGCAGATCTTTGTAAATTTTGTTCTCTTCTGATACTTGACTAATTTCCATTACTTGGGAGGTGTCTTTGGTTGGGACAATTTTGTATAGAAAACAGTTTTAGTTTCTTGTGGGCTTTGCTTGGTGTTGTTTTTCCTTCAATATAGACACCAAGCTCACAGCCTCTTGAAAGACAGGCAAGTACTGCACTCCTGATCCATATCTATAGTCTAAGCATCTATCTGAGTATCAGACCTGTCTACCCTCCTTATTACACCATCAATAAGGATTTTCTCACTGGCTTTTCACAGCAGAAACCTTGGTGAGCATAGGTGCTCTTAAATGAGCAATCAAATGAATTACTATTTTTAATTTTTTATGTATATATGTATGTATGTATGTATGTATGTATTCATTCAGAACAGATACTGTTTCTGTAGTCTAGCCTGGTCCTGAGCTCATTATGCAAATGAAGCTGTCCTTGAACTCCTGATTCTCCTCATTCTACCTCCCAGACACTGAAATTATAGGTGTAATACCCCATCCCTGGCTTCAAATTTGAAGATATATTTTATTATCTGTAGAGAAATGGCATGAGGAGATTGGTCCCAGCTTGCTAGTTTCCAGGCAACCTAGGGTCTTTGTCATTCTCAGCCAACCAAGACAGAGGAGACACTTCCTCATGCAGAGAACCTGATGTTCTCCCAAGCAAGCTGCAAACCTGAGGAAGCGACCTTCCTGCTCCCCTTCCCATGAGAAAGTAACTTTGCTTATAGTTTAATAGACATCATGATGGGCAGCAATGCAGCAAGCAGCAGGCGTGGCAGCTGGAGTAGAATGCAGAGAGCTCACATCTGCAGGCACAAAGTGTGAAGCAGAGAAAGCAGACTGAATATGGCAACAGTCTTTAACCTCTCAAAACTGACCTCTGGGGACTCACTTCCTCCAGCAAGGCCGCATCTGTTAATCCCTTCCAAGGAGTACCACCAGCTAAGTGTCCAAATATCTGAGTCTGTGGGGACATTCTTATTCAGTTACATTAATGACTGTGACATACACATTAGCAGAATTCTCAAGTCATTTGCTTTTAAAAGTAGGTGTATAGATTCAGAGTTTCTTGGAAACAGTAATTTTCTAATAAGAATTTCTCTGACTCTTAAGTGATAAAGTCTTCAGGACTGGCAAATAAGCTACTTAAGGAGAATTTAAGAGAAACATGGCAGTTCTGGGCTTGTAATGAATACACCATTGAAAACCCTCACACCTGCCTGGAGCAAATTTGAAAGCAAAACTCTTCTGTTCACAGAATTAGTAATTTATTCTCAGGGCCTTTTCCATATGCCCCTAAAACATTTAAATTTTCTTTTTTACTCCTATGACTTAGCTGACAACTTCTGTGTGTCTTTAGCCATATTTCATGTATATAATATGTCATTAATACAAATTTCAGAAAGAGAAACCAAATCAAAGGTCATTTCAAAAACTAAAGAGTCATGTGTGTGGATAAAATATGTTTTAAGTGTAAAAGATTCTTATAAATCTTACAAAAGCTAATTTGACTTTGATAGGGTATTTAATACTTCATATAATAATCTTTGATATAAACATGCATAATTACCGAAAGCACTGTAAATATTGTATTAATTTATGAAATATAATGCAGTGATAGCCTAAGTTGTGGCTAGAAAAATTTGTCTTTGTGCCTCTTTTAATCTAATAATGAGCTTACTAGTTAGTCCCTAAAACTGAAGCTAGAGACGTGTCAGCGTTTGGTAATCCTGGTGTTGTATGGTACAGTTTAGTTCTGCCAGTGTTTTCTGTCCTCTGGCCCCCTCTTCCCTTATCTGCCCTCATGGCTCTGCTCTTGTCTGCCTCTACCCAGTCTGCAGGTCCTCACCCCTCTGCCGTCTCCCAGTAAACCTCCTCACACCTGACCTCTTGCATGTAGTAATTTCTCAAGAGCACATCTTGGCATGGGTGTGCAGTAATACCCCATTGCTGTATTATATTTCAGCCTCATGTATTACATTTGTTTTCATGATAATCAGTCCCTTGTTGTGTGTTCTTTTAATGAACTTCTTACGGCGTGCAGTTTGTATGGCAGATGTGTTATACTGTGTGTGTTTTCTTGAGTGGCTAGTATGACCTAGTTTAAGAGCCATTTTCTGTCCATGAGTGAACTAACTTTCTTCCTTTTTTTTTTTTCCTTGAGACAAGATTTCTCTGTGTAGCCCTGGCTGTCCCGGAACTCACTCTGTAGACCAGGCTGGCCTTGAACTCAGAAATCCGCCTGCCTCTGCCTCCCAAGAACTAGGAGTAAAGGCGTGCACCACGGGCTATAAGTGAGCTTTCTTAGTGTTAAGGACTAAAACAGTTTTTAAGCAATAGTTACATAGTGAATCGTTTCAATAATAGGAAATTTAGGTATTTATAAATAACAATTTAATTTTTTTAAATGTAAATAAAATATTATAGAACAAAGTATACTTTCTGCATTAGTCTTTAAAATGGATGACCTCACTTCTATTTCTTTCTTTTTGGTTTTTGAGACAGGGTCTTACTATGTAGGTTTGGCTAGCTTGATGCTTGTTGTATAGAGGTACTCAAACTTACAGAGAAACACTTGCCTGTACCTTCAGAGTGCTGGACTTAAATTAAAGGCATATGCCACCATACTTATATAACCTGTTCTAAATCTTAAATACTGGTTGATATGTTTAAGTGTAGAACTAAACTGTGGCTTTTAGATAATTATTAGCACATTAATATATTTACTATAAAGCAATACTAATAGTTCTATATGTTGCTTACTTAAAATAATACATATTATATTTTGTGATATTTCCACATGTTTGTGAATTAAGGATCCCTAAATTATTACTAGAATGAAAGCATAATCCATAGAAGAAAATATTGATACATTAGACATTATCAAAACTAAAACCTTTGGGTGTATGAAAACTTTTAGGGAGATGAGAAGATAGACTACAAGGTTGAGAAAGATGGCTCTCAGTAAGAATGCTTGATGTTTAGGTATGAGTTCAAGCTCCTAGCACCCATGCAAGAGCCTATAGCTGCAAATGTCTGTTAATACAAGCATAGATGTGGATGAAGACAAGCTTATATCTGGATCCCTGGAGTTCCTTGGCTAGCCCTTCTAGCCAGGTGAAAACAGGGAGCTTTAGTTGAGGTTCAGTGAGAGACCCAGTCTCAAGAGAAAGGCTCTTGGCATCCTTTTGTACCCTAAGCATGTGAAGGTATGAGTCCACAAACCCTCATGCATTTTAGTCACATAACCACCACCTACAGATAATACTACATATACACAAACACTAGTTATGAATTGGAATGACTTTTTTATTATATTTGATATGTGTTTGTGGGTTCATGCATGCCAAGTCATGTATATGAGAGTTAAAGGACAATGGACAACTTTTTAGAGTCTTTGTTTTCCTTTCCATCTTTGTGTTGGATTCAGATATCACACTTAGGTCATCAGGCTTATATGACAAATGTTTTTATCCAGTGATCCTCTGTAGTCCTAGAGTATCAGTTCTCAACTTTTGGGGGTTGGGTGGCTCAAGCTACCCTTTCACAGGGTCACTGAAGACCACCAGAAAGCATAGTATAACAGTAGCAAAATTACAGTTATGAAGTGGCAATGAAAATAATTTTATGGTTGGAGGTTACAATAGGAGGAACTGTATTAAAGGGTCACAGCATTAAGAAGGTTGAGAACCACTGTCTTTGTAAGATATGTTTGGCAAAAGCCAATGTGTAAGAAACTGAACTATACAGTAAAAACCAGTCACTTAGGAAACAAACAAAAGACAGACCTTTCACTAAAGAAGGATGGATACACAGATGGCACATAAGCAAATGAAAAGATGTTTGGTATCAGTAGTCATTAGTCAGTAGACATTAGGGAAAATACAAATTGAAAGCACAATAATATATTACTATGTTAACTATTAGAATAGCTAAAAATAAGATGTGAGTAGACATAGTCACCAGTTGTTGGCAAAGATACTAAGAAAATCTTTTATATATTATTGGTGGGAATATGGAGTGGTGCAATCATAGAAAATCTTTTGTAGTTCTTTTCTTTCTCTCCTTCCCAGTCTATGGTAGCCAAGGATGACCTTGAACCTCTGATCCTCCTGTTTCTGCTTCCCATGTGCTAGGGTTATAGGCTTGTGCTACTACACAGAAGATATTTTTGTTTCTTTGATTGTCAAAACATGTTTATTCTTGTAGCCATTTAAATTCATGTTTATGAGTATACTGTCCCTGGCTTCAGACACTAGAAGAGGGCTTGGGATCCCATATACAAATGGTTGTGAGCCACCATGTGGTTGCTGGGAATTGAACTCAGGAGCTCTGGAAGAGTAGTCAGTGCTCTTAACCTCTGAGCCATCTCCCCAGCCTCTTATTGTAGCCATTTTAAACCTTTAATTTTAAATTAAATTTTTGTTTGTGTGTGTTTGGGCACATATGTCATGGTATGCTTGTGGGGGTCAGAGGGGCAATTTGCTGGATGGAGTCTCTTTTCTCCTACTATGCTAGTCTTTAGTATCAAACTGATGTCCATTTAGCCATCTAGCTGGCTCCTAGTCTACATTTTGTTTCCTGTTTTTGTTTTTGGCCTTTTCCAAACAGGCTTTCTCTGTGTAGCCTTGACTGTTTTGGAACTTGCTTTGTAATCCGGCTGGCCTTGAACTTACAGACTCACCTGCCTCTGTCTCCTGAGTGCTGGGATTAAAGACATGTGCTATTATGCCCTGGCTTCTTTCCACTTCTTTTCTTGTGATTAGTGCAGCTGTTAATATATATGCAAAAATTTTAAGACTCTTCTTTCATTTCTTTTTTGTCTGTACCCACATATATGGTTGCTTTATTATTTTTTGGGACAGGTCCTCACTATATAGCCTTAGCTGGCCTACAGCTCACCATGTATATCAGGAAAGAAATCTACCTGTCTCTCTGCTTCTTGATTGCTGGGATTAAAGATGTGCACCACATCAGCAAGTCCTGTCTTAATTTTTATTAGCTTTATTTATTCATTCATTTATTTATATTTTTGGTTTTTTCAAGACAGGGTTTATCTGTATAGCCCTGGCTGTCCTGGAACTCACTCTGTAGACCAGGCTGGCCTCGACCTCAGAAATCCGCCTGCCTCTGCCTCCCAAGTGCTGGGATTACAGGCGTGTGCCACCCCTGCCTGGCAGCTTTATTTATTTTTGAAGAGTATAAGTTTTCAGTAAAGCTGAACAGCAGATACTATTTGCAATATGCTTCCTTTCTTAGGAATAAATAGGTTCTTCCATGATCTATATCATCTACTAGAATGTAGTTAACATTTGTTATTAAGAATAGCTTACAGGAAGTTCAAGATAACAGTACAGATGCAGCCAGTGTTTCTGAGCAGCCACCAAGATGGCTGAAATGGAGAAGTGGATCTTCTGCAAATTCGCCTGCCGTGGTATGGATCTGGACCAATTACTGGGCATGTTCTATGAGTAGCAGATGCAGTTGTACAGTGCTTTCTAGAGGCAGTGGAAGCAGTACTTACATTATTCAAGCATTTGAGAAAGACCATGTAGGAGGTGCTACCCATGGAGAAGCCTGAGGTGGTGAAGATCTACCTGAGGAACATGATCATCCTACCAGATGGTATGCAGCATGGTGGGCTTATACCTTCAACCAGATGGAAATTAAACAGAGCTGACATGCCACTACTTGTGTGAGTTCTCCAATACCTATATGCCTTTTAAGCACAGCTGGCCTGGTATTAGTGCCACCTACTCCTGCTTCATCCTCAAGTGGCTGAGGCAAATACTCATGTTTAATCCCTGGAGGGGAAAAAAAAGGAAGACTGGCTTACAGGTGGTGATTCATTCAAATAGTTCAACAGTGGCTGATTCCTAATGGAAAGGCCAGAAATCCTAGTAGTTATTCAGTTTATGAGACTAGATGTCACAGCAGTTCCAACCTGGTACTGGAGTATAGGATTCCAAGAGAGTGGCTGGTCTTTAGTCTTTGTTGGAATCCTGAAGAATGTATTTTAATTCCAATGAAAGAATGGGTCTAAAACAGGTTAGATGAAGTTCAATGAAGTCAAGCAGACAAAAAGCAGAAAACAAACACTCCTTATGTGTCCTTTTATGTGGGGCATAAGATTTAAGGTGGATCTTCCCACTTAAAATGATCACGAAAAATTCCTCACAGGCATGTCCAGCTATTTGTGTTTTTATTTCAGATGTAATCAGTTGATAACCAAGATGAATCATCACAGGTTTACACTTTAATTTTAGACCCATGAATCCTAACTTTAAGAAAAACTATGCATATAGTCAAAGCATATATCACCTTCAGGAGAACTCTGGTCCTATAGGCATGTCTTTAAGAGGCCATCCCATTTTTTTTTAACAGTCTAGCTGTTCAGGATAGTGACAAACATAGTAAGAAGCAGTGAATTATATGAGATGGCCTGCACCTCTCTGGCTGTGAAGTGAGCTTCTTGGTCAGAAGTAATGCTATGTGGAATATCATAGTGTTGGATAAAATATTCTATAATTCCGTGGGTTTAGTTTTGGCAGAAGTTTTATATGCAGGAAGGCAAATTGAAAACCAGAATATGTTGTATTTCAGCAAGGACAAAACATTGCCCTTTCCACAATGTAAATGGTGCAGTGTAGTCAACCTGCCACTTAGTTGCTGGCTGGTCACCCAGGGGAATAGTGTCACATTGGACTTAGTGTTTGTTTCTGCTGCTGGCAGATCTGGCACTCAGTCGTAGTGGGAGCTAGATACATCCTCAGAATACCTAGGATTGTAGAGATAGATCATGGAGAGAAATTGAGGTTTCACACTATGTTGCAGGGTTCGAGTCCCTGAAGAAAAAAACTATGAGGGTATTGGTGACAGTGCAGCACAGTTGTAGTGGACATGCCAACATTTTGGAGATGCCTGTACTGTGAGATGACCAGGATAGCAGCAGCTATGAAGTGGAGCCAGTCTGAGCCTACAAGAAAAGCTGCATGTCCTGAGGAAGACAGAGCTGGATAAATGCTGCTGCCAAGGACCCTTAAAGCGTAGTGGATCCTCAGTGGGTCCCAGACATTAGGCAGTGACTCTTTATACGTTTGAACTTTGATTTGATTTGTAACTGCCCTGATTCTGACCTCTTAAAGTATGTAACTTATTTTTTTATTTTTATGTGAGCCTACAGTTGAGGCATTTTGAAGTTTTAGAGGGAGTTTTGGATATTTTAAAGAGACTGAATTTAAAGTTTTGATCTTTTGTTTTGTTTTTGTGACAGGGTTTCTCTGTGTAACCCTGGCTGTTTTGGAATTGCCCTGTAGATCAGACTGACTTTGAGATCAGCCTACCTCTGCCTCCTAAGTGCTGGTATTAAAGGTGTGTGTGCCACCACCATCATGTTGCCTTCTTTGATTTTTGAAATGGGTCTGTCTATATAGGCAATCCTGATCTGGGACTTGTTTATATTCCATGTTGCCTTCAAAACTTGTGCTATTTCTGCCCCAGCCATCCAACTGCTGAGACTATAGCTCTGTGTCACCTTGTCCCACTCAGTTTTCTCTGTACTCACATACTGGAAACACTATGAAGCTCCACTTGGGAAGAGGGATATCTGCTAACTCCTAGAATTTTATAAGGGAAGAGTTCTATCTTTTCTTCCACTTAGTTGGAACTAAGTGGAATATACATACTTATATTCTGAGTTTGTATATTTCTGTCTGTCTCTCTGTCTGTCTATCTATCTATCTATCTATCTATCTATCTATCTATCTATCTATCTATCTATCTATCTATCTCAAGACAGAGTTTTTGTAACAGCCTTGCTGTAGGCCAAGCTGTTCTCAAACTCACAGAGATCTGCCTGTCTCTGCCTCCTGAGTGCTGGGATTAAAGGCAGGTGTGACTACCTCACAGCCTGATATTTTATTTTATACTTTGGGATAAACTGTGTGTTGACAGTTTTCCAGGGATTGAAGAGTTGGGTCACATGATTGTGAAGGCTTGACAAAATTTAAATGTTGCTCTTTTTACCCATATAGACTTCCTTCTGAAGGCTTAGATTTTTCAAAATCTACTTTATCTAGGGTTCTTAAATGTTTCATCCTTTCTTCTAACCCATCAACCAGGGGATGGGGAAAATAGGATAATAGGAAAGGGTGTTGTGGACTGTTCAGAAGTAATTCCTTGTGACGATTCCATTCTTCGATGTTAGGATATCAGCAGTCCATTTCAATAGCAGGTACCAAACATGAATCAGTAGTGGCAGCATGATCCAGCAGAAACAGCAAGACTCTGCCGAATGGCACAAGTCAGGAAAGTGGCCAGAATGAGCTGGAATACCACGAGAAGTTCTTTTGTGTGTTTCTAAGACCGAGAAAGCATTGCGGGCGTGTAGCAGTGCAAGAGTGTCCTCATTGTGGGGTTCTATTTATGACCTTTCTAAACATCATGTACCCTCTGAAGTGTCTGTTTTCAGCAAAACAGCACATGCATGTTCTCTCACACGACAGCTTGCAGAAAAAAAAAAAAAACACGACACAACTGAGTTGTTAAAGAAACCAGATATTTCCACTTCATCCTCCCCTTTATTTTCCAGATTAGTAGCTTGGTTTTCATCTATGCCTGTTTTATTATTTAGACTGACCATTTAATTTTTCATTTTGGCAATCGTTTTAAATTTGCTTTCTTCCCTTTTTCTTTTTTCCCTTCCCCTTTCCTTTTGTCTCCCTCCCCCCTCCCCATCCCTACCACTCATTTGTATGCCTGTACTTGCATATGTAATATGTGCATGGAGGTACAGGCCCGTGCAGCATAGGAGACTCATCAGGCATTTTCTTTATCGCTGTCTGGTTTATGTATCAGCCCTTGAGACAGGGTCTCTTACTAAACCTGAAGATTAAGGTCTCAGCTAGGCTAGTGAGCTCCATTAATATGTGCTTGTTTCTGTCTTTTCTCTATGTGTGGGTTACAAGCATACATGGCCATGCCCTGCTTTTTTTTTTTAATTTATTGCACTTAGGTCCTTGAGTTGGCAGAAAAAAAGCACTTTTACATACTCTGCAATCACCCCAGTCCTCATTTCTAATTTCTTATTAAAAGTTTTGTTTATTGTGTATATGGTGTGGGTATGAATGTGTGTGTAAGGGCACATACACATACGCTTACATATAAGCTTACATGTGTTCATTTCTTCTACTATGGGTCTAGAGATCAAACTCTGCCAGGCACATATGGCATGTTAGGACAGCTAGGAAACTCTGTATAAAAATGAAAACAGGGGAAACAACAACAATCAAAAGCCAAAATACCTGAAACATATGCCCTACCCATCTCCGTCTTGATTGGTATACTCCCTTTTCTTCTCAGCCTTCCTCCAACTAGAATACTTTTCACGTACAGTGTGTATCATTCCAGGGGGCCCTTGGAGACTATTGTCTTTTTTAAATTACAGTATAGACCCTATGGGTCAAGTAATAAATAACATTGGAGCAAAAAGGGAGGTATTCTGACTGGTTTCCTTTAAAATGGTTCTTTCATAATTTCATTTTTAAAATGAGCTAGATAAAAAGTTATTTTTTTTCTGTAGGAAGGGTAAGACAATACTCTGAAGATAATGTGGTTATTTTATAGTGGTTTGAGTAGATAACATTGATCCTCTAATTTAATTAAATGGTTTCTTCAGTCCCTGGGTGCATATTTTTATAAATAGTTTAAATTGGAGAATTAACAATGCCCAAAGTGAAATATTCTATGAATCCTTTATTACTTCAAAATGTTATAGATAAAATTTTCAAAGAAGATTTATTTTTATTATAATGTTTTTGATTTGTTTGTTTAATGTGTGTTTATTTTTTATTTTATGTGTGTTGATGTTTTGCCTGCATGTATGTTTGTGTGAGGGTGTTGGATCCTTGGAACTGGAGTTATAGACAGTTTCAAACTGCCTTGTGGGTACTGGGAATTGAAGTCAGGTCCTGTGGAAGAGCAGACAGTGCTCTTAAATCTTAGCCATCTCCCCAGCCCAATGTGTGTGAGTGTTAATGGGTGGTTTTGCCTCCATGTATGGGTTTTTTGTTTTTGTTTTTTGTTTTTTGTTTTTTTTTTTCTGAGGCAGGGTTTCTCTGTGTAGCCCTGGCTGTCCTGGAACTCACTCTGTAGACCAGGCTGGCCCAAAAATCCGTCTGCCTCTGCCTCCCAAGTGCTGGGATTAAAGACGTGCGCCACTACTGCCCGGCTCCACATATGTTTTATGTGCTACATTCATACCTGGTGCTAGCAGAGGTCAGAAGGCATTGGATCCCTTAGAACTGAAGTTGCAGATGTCCTAAAAGCCACCATGTTAGTCCTGGGAACCAGTCTGGGTTCCTTTGTAAAAACAGCAAGTGCTGCCAACAGCTAAAGCATCTCCAGCTTTTTCATATTTTTATCTATTTTGGTTTTCAAGACAGGGTTTCTGTGTAGCCTGGCTGTCCTGGAACTTTCTTTTGTAGACCATGCTGACCTCAAAGTCAGAGATCCGGCTTCTTCCCAATTGTCAGGATTAAAGGTGTATGCCACCACTTCTAGCTATTACTGTTTTTGTTTTTGTTTTTTTCAAGACAGGGTTTGTTTGTGTAAACCTGACTGTCCAGGAGCTATCTCTGTACACCAGACTGGCCTTAAGTCACAGAAATGCATCTGACTCTGCTTCCCTATCACTGGGATTAAAGGAGTATGCCACCCCCACATCCTCCCTCCAGCTGTTTTTATTTGTGTGTATGTGTATAAAATGTATTTATGTGTACTCATATATATGTGTTTGCCTGGTATACATACCTGCAGAGGCCAGAAGAGAGTGTCTGATCCTCTTTAGCTGAAATTGGTGGAATTACCACCTTACAAGGGTGCTGGGAACTAAACACAGGTTCTCGAAGAGCAGCATGTACTCTTAACCACTGAGCCTTTTTTCCAGCCTACTTTTAGGTAAAATTTAACTCCATTGAGAGTTTTCTAAATTAGTTATCTTTATATTATATTGAACATCTGTCTACTTGCCTATCTGTCCTTTATTACTAGAATGACAATTAGAAAATTGTCCTAAGAATTAGTTCTTTTTCAAAGTAGTTTTCTTATTTGAATTGTCTTTAAATATTGGGTTTATTAGACACTAGTAAAAATGCTTTTGTTTAGTAAAGAAGGCAGTCAATCTTTGTAATTGCTATAAAATAGTATAGTAGAGAGAGTTGGGTAAACTATTGCTGTGGCATCTAGGGGTGAGACAAAACAGTAAAGTTGAAATGGCCCACAGCACTTGAGCGTTGCAGGATATTTGATCATACTGTGAATCCCCAAAGACTTTGATATTTACTGAAAAGACTTTGTGGTGGTGTATCTCAGCACTATCACACTCCTTTACTCCAAGAACCAAAGTCAGTGCGAGGTCAAGAGGCAGTGAGCAAGTAATCAGCCCACAGACAGTGAACATAAGTAAGCAGGAAGGAGGGTCTTTGCGTTGAAGGGTATTTAAGACAGTGTGGAGGAGAAAGTTTTTCCTTTTGGGACACTAGTTGAAAAGGAACATCAGCTGGATGTTTTGTTTTTCTCTGCTACACACACACACACACACACACACACACACACACATACACACAAGTGCGAGTTGGGCAGGGGTTTGTTTTTATTTTTTTCCAGGAGAATAAAAGCAAAATCCTGTCCCAACCCTTGCTTGGGGATACTTAAAAGTGGTCTAGCACACTTAGGTTGTGGAGATGGATCACCAGCCAATGCAGAACACTAAGCTCTTGAAAGTATCCTTTGTTACTAAGTGATACCTAAGTATCCTAAGACTTCATTTCAAGAAGATGTTTACCCTAAGTTTACTTTAAGTAGGTCAGTTAGATAATATATAACTGCTTTATAGATCCTTGGCAGTAAATGCAGTTTGAGATTTCGTTCTTTTCTTTTTTGTTTTTGGTTTTGGTTTTGTTTTTTTGTTTTTTGTTTTTTGTTTTGTTTTGTTTTAGTTTTGGTTTTTTTGTGACAGGGTTTCTTCTCTGTATAGCCCTGGCTGTCCTGGAACTCACTCTGTAGACCAGACTGGCCTCAAACTCAGAAATCTGCCTGCCTCTGCCTCCCAGAGTGCTGGGATTACAGGCGTGCACCACCACTACCCCAGTTTGAGATTTGCTGCCATATTCAGCTTTGCCAAGATGAGTTTAGCTTTTCTTTTCTTTTTATCCCTCCATCCCTCCCTCTTTTCCTCCCCCACTTCCCCCCCCCCAAAGAATTGGCCAAAGGCTTAAACTAATCCATATTCTTGTAAACCAATTATTTTTTGTAGTCTAGAGATATGTGGATGTGTTTGGATAAAAACTGCAGTCTGAAAACCATTTACTTTTATCAATATTGTCCACATGTTTAAGAAAATATTACTTAAAAAGGATGGGAGAAATGACTCAATAGTTAAAGGTACTTACATAGAGGACTCCACATTTCCAGTACCCATGGTAGGGGAGGGAGGCTTACAACTGTCTGTAACTCCTGTTCAAAGAGACCTGATGCCCTCTTCTGGGCTCTACTGGCACCAATATGATCTGTGACATACTGTTTTAAAAGTATTAATTTAAAAATTAGCTCCTAAAGTAATAGGTTTCCTTACAGCATTTTTAATATATACTTAGTTTTGGCTGATTCTTACCCATATCTCTATCAACCTGTCTATTCCCATCAGTCCATCTGCTTTCATATCTGTTTCCTATTGCCTCTCATCTTGCTTTCATTTAAATTCACATATTTAACAACTAGAAACTAAGATTTACATATGAAAGTGTACTATTTATCTTTCTGTGTCTGGGTTAACTCAATATACTTTAATTTTCTCTATTTTTCCTGTGAAATCCATAATTTCATTTTTCATTATAGCTGAATACAAATCCGTAAAAATATGGAAAGCTTCATGAATTTCTATTAGTTTAGCATAAATATCTGTTCGAAACAATCACAGTCCACATGCTTTTGGTGGAGAGACCAAAAGATAGTTTTTGAAAACCACTTGCTTATTGCTTTCCTGTTATTTCTCTCTTGTGGCAACAATTTAAGTATCATGTTTTGGAGTCTCTTAAACTCCCCACTTCCCCAGAAGACAGAAAGCTGTATACCTAACCTGCCATAAGGACCAGAATAAATTGGGTGGTTGTGGCACATGTCTTAATCCTAGCACTCAGAAGGCAGAGGCAGGAAAATCTGAGTTTGAAGCCAGCTTGATCTACAGAGTGAGTATTAGGAATGCCAGGGCTACACAGAGACATCCTGTCTTGAAACAAAGCAAAAGGTGTCGAAACAAAATTATGCTCTGGTGTGTGGGTGCCTGCATGTACGTGTACCATAGGCATGTCTGGTGCTGCTGAGGCCTGAAGAAGGCTCAGATCGTCTGGGATTGGAGATGGTTCTGAACTGTCAAGTGGGTGCTGGCAATCAAACCTGGGTCCTCAGGAGGAGTAGCCTGGACTCTTAATTGATGAACTACTTTTCCAGCCCCCAGAACCCTTTAAAAATTTACTTGATATTTACAAGTGTTTGGTTTGCTTGCATTAAATGATTGTGTGCAGCCCATGTGGGTGGTAGGAACAGAACCTGGGTCCTCTGCAAGAGCAGCTAGTACTCTTTAACAACTGAGCAAAATTTCCCACCTATAAAAGTGACCTTTAGAAACACTATGTAGAGCCCTGTGGTGGTGGTGGCAGCAGCGCACGCCTGTAATTCCAGTTCTCTGGGAGGCAGAGGCAGGCGGATTTCTGAGATCAAGGCCAGCCTGGTCTACAGAGTAAGCTCCAGGACAGCCAGGGCTATACAGAGAAACCCTGTTTGTTGTTTCAAAAAAACAAACAAACAAAAAACCAAAAACAAACAAACAAACAAACAAAAAAAACACCATGTAGCCTAGATTGTTCTTGAAGTCTTTCCTATCTTCCTGTCTGCCTTACCCTCTCCAGTTCTAGGATTTCAGACATGAGCCACCACTCCCAAAAGATTGTATTTGTAGCTTTGTATCTATGTCCCTTAACTTGGGTTTATTTACTTTCAAAGTACTTGGAATTACTTTAAGACTTTGCTTTAAAAAATATGACATTGCTATATATAATAAGGTTGTACCAAGAACAGGAAGGGAATAATCAATCACTAAGTTCATTGAACAGAATTTAGAAAGTTTTCTGTGGGTTTGAATGATCATTTTCCTTCTTTCTTTCTTTTTGTTTTTTTCGAGATAGGGTTTCTCTGTGTAGCCCTGGCTGTCCTGGAACTAACTGTGTAGACCAGGCTGGCCTCGAACTGAGAAATCTACCTGCCTCTGCCTCCCAAGTGCTGTGATTCAAGGCTTGTGCCACCACTGCCCAGCTGAATGACCATTTTCTAAAAATTAAATAGAATGATGTATTAGGGTGTCTTAACCAGTCAGAAGTCAGATACCTAGTCATAGGTAACCTTGTAACTTTCACATAGCCTTGTGTTGAGCCTTCTTAAAATTAATTAATTAGTTAATTAACTGACACTAGGTGTATCTGTGGCTGTCATGGAACTCGCTCTTGTAGACCAGACTGTCCTCAAACTAAAGAGATTCACCTGCTTCTGCCTTGCATTGTACTTTTACTGCATATATGTCTCTGTGGGGGTGTTGGGTACCCTGGAACTGAAGTTACAGACAATTGTGAGCTGCCTCGGAAGTTCTGGGAATTGAACCAGGATCCTTTGGAAGAACAGCCTGCATTTTTAACTGCAGAGTCATCTCTTCAGCACCTTGTATTATCTGTATGTATGTATGTATGTATGTATGTATGTATGTATGTATATTTGTATGTATGTACCAGTGTTACTTACAGGAGCATAGATATCTTACCAGTGGTTACACCACTGAAGAAAATGTCTCACCATTCTCCAGCAACCACTAACTGCCTATGAATCCTCAGAGAGGGGGTGGAACTTCATGAAACCCTCCTCCAGCAATTGGTAACTACTTATAAATGCTCAGGAAAGGGTGTGGGACTTACAAACTTTAAAAATCAAAAAGGCAAGCTGGGTGGTGGTGGTGGTGGTGGTGGTGGTGGTGGTGGTGGTGGTGGTTGTGGTGGTGCACACCTTTAATCCCAGCACTTGGGAGGCAGAGGCAGGCAGATTTCTGAGTTCCTGGCCAGCCTGGTCTACAGAGTTTCAGGACAGCCAGGGCTACACGGAAAAAACCTATCTCAAAAAAACAAAAAATAAAAACAAAAAAACAAAAAACAAACAAACAAACAAAAAACCAAAAGTTTTGAGAAACCTCAAATAACCTTAAGATCTCAATGGCTTCAAACACAGGGGATTCTTTATTTGTTAAAGTTGGCAAGCATCTCTAATCCATGATATTACTGAGTAACAGAGTAACCATCATCTGAAATGTTGGTAGAGCTTTCTGGAAGCTCCTGCACAGTAATTTAAATACTCTTGACTACAAATGATTTTGATGCATTGTGAGTTTTACGGTGTTAATTCCATCTAGTCACAGTGTTATGTTAGCCACACACCTAGTCACAATTATGTTGAGGCCCAGTAAGATAACCTTAGCTGTTAACAGCAGCATTAATAACTACTACATTTTATTACAATGTATTTGTAGAACTTGGCATATTGTAGATACTAAGTAAATATTTGCTAAATGAATTGTAGTGATAAGAATCTGTTTAATTTTGCTTGACAGTGGTGGTGCATGCCTTTAATCCTAGCACTTGGGAGGTAGAGGCAGGTGGATTTCCAGTTTCAGGTACAGAGAAACCCTGTCTTGAAAAACAAAACAAAACAAAACAAAACAAAACAGAACAAAATGTCATTTAAAAGAATCCGTTTAATTTTAATCTCTTTTGGGGATGTTAGAAAAGGAATACTTGTTTTGGGCTACTGGCACATTATATTGTAAATAAGTTTTATATTCACTCTTGGAGTCCAAAAGTGGTCATCAGATTCTCTGGTACTGGAATTACATAGCTAGTTATGGGTGCTGGGAATTGAATTGTGGTTATTTGAAAGGTCAGTTAGTGCTATTAACACTGAACCATCTCTCCACCACCTAAGCAATCGTTTGGATAATAGAATTTCTAGTCAAATTAGCATTCTCAGTGTTTTTTTTTCCTCAAACATTCTTTTTTAAATCTTCTTTTTTAAAGATTTATTTATTTTATGTATGTGAGTACACTGTCACTCTCTTCAGACACACCAGAAAAGGGCATCAGATTTCATTACAGATGGTTGTGAACCACCATGTGGTTGCTGGGAATTGAGCTCAGGACCTGTGGAAGAGTAGTCGGTGCTCTTAACTGCTGAGCCATCTCTCCAGCCCTCCCTCAGACATTTTTGTTTCTCCTTCTCCTTCACCTCTGCTTCCTTATCTTCCTCATTGTATTCACTTTGGTTCTTGTCAAAACTGCAAGCTTTACATATGAAAACTTACTGCAGCAATTCATCTATGATGAACAGTGGGACCTGAGCATGATTGGCTGTCTAATTCATGTATTTAGTATATATACTTATTGTGAACTAGCATTATTAATATTTAGTGTTTATTGAATTAGTATAAAAAATTCATGTAAAGCCTTTGAGAAAGTAGAAAGCATCCATGAGAGTTAAAATTAGTCTTCAGATTAATCGTATAAAATCAATTTATAAAAACTAAATTGTGTTGAACTAATGAGATGACTTAGCAGGTAAAGGCATTTGTAACTATATCTGATGATTTGAGTTTGATCCCCTGAACCTACTTGATGATAGGAGGAGAGACTATTCCTGCAAGTTGTCCTCTGACTGTGGTATGCTGCACATGTACAAGCACACATAAAAATAATGTAATTAAAAGTAAAAGTAAAAGTTGTATTGACAAGCAATTCTGAACTCTATATTGTTGAAATATCAGTAATAGGTGTTACTTTTAGTAAAACTTATTTAAAAGGTACAGTTGAGTTATTCAGCACTTTAAATGCAAATTATGTGAAGAGTCATCTCCATTTTGTGGTTTTGTTATATTCTTCCTCTGCCTTTTTCATTTTGAGTCCCTGAAATCTGTTCTATTTTTACTTGTGTGTCAACATACTGAAGCCATCTCTGCTGTCATGCTTTGAAGATCAGCAAGAGATATTCCCCTGTAAGATGAGAGTTGTATAATAGGTGACTATTAGAGGCATAAACAAGTCTTGGTAAATCTGGAGATGTTTGTTTGTTTGTTTGTTTGTTTTTCCAAGCACTAGCAATGTAATACCAAATGCTTGTTGGTGCTATGACTGAAGAAACTGTTATTTACTATGTATTTATTGTGCATTGTTACAGAAGACTTTGTGCTTCCTAGGCAAGTACTCTGTCCTAGACCTGCCTACTTAATTCTTTAAATCTCTTTTTAAGTGTCCAAGAGAGGGCTGGAGAAATGGCTCAGCAGTTAAGAGCACTGACTGCTCTTCCAGAGGTCCTGAGTTCAATTCCCAACAACTACATTGTGGCTCACAACCATCTGTAATAGGGATCTTGATGCCCTCTTCTGGTATGTCTGAAGACAGCAACTGTGTGTGTGTGTGTGTGTGTGTGTGTGTGTGTGTGTGTGTGTGTGTAAAATAAATAACTCTTTAAAAAAGAGGGCCAGGGATGGTGGCACATGCCTTTCTTTAATTCCAGCACTTGACAGGCAGAGGCAGAAGGATCTCTGAGTTTGAGGCCAGCCTGATTGACATAGGGAGTTTCATGACAGCCATGGCTATATAAAGAGACCCTGTCTCAAAAACCAAAACAAATAAAAAAAAACCCTACTATATCTCTTATTATAAAATGACAGTTGAATAGAATTAAAATCCAAGTTAAGCAACCCTTAAACTTTTAGGCCACTAGACTTTGGTCAAGACTTAGATTGAAAACGTTCATTCTTTATATTTATTTTAAATGGCATCTTTACTGAATATTATGGCATGTATATATAATGATATGCCCAACTATTTTTTAATTTTATGATTTTATTATAGTACATGATTTGTATGATAAAATATTGCAAATAAAATTTAAAAATTATATAATAAGATTAACCAGACACAGTGTTTATATACTTCAGCGAACTATACAGTTAAAGAAATGTAAGGAAAATAATAAAGGAATGGATACTAAATACTCTTGGGGGCCAGGATTTAATTTTTTTCCTTTTTTTTTTTTTAAATTTAAAACAGGGTTTAACTATCCTTAAGTGGCTGGTCTGGAACACATAGACATCATCAGCCTTTGTCTGCCTCTGTCTCTGTGTCTCAAGGGCTGGAATTAAAGGCATATACCATTAAATCTGGCACTTTATTGTATTTGTGTCTGGCTGTTTAGTATTGTCACTTTACCTGTCCCCTCTGGATACCTGGATTGTGTCAGATTGCATAAGACATTTTTTGGGAAAGATTTATTTTTGGTTATGTCTATGTACACCACATGGGTGCAGATGTCTTACATGCCAAAAAAGATGGTGTCAGATTCTCTGGAGCTGGAGTTACAGACTGTTGTGAACAACCTTGAAATGGGTGCTGGGAACAGAACCTAGGTTCTTTGGGAGAACACCAAATGTCTCATGCCACTTTAATAATGAAATAATTTGTTTGTTAACTGATTCAATTTTTTAATGCGCATGTTTGCAAGTTGAAGCTTGATCTTTAGTATCCATATTAAGTGCACCTAACAACGCTTATCTGAGTTTTAAATTGTGGTAATTTTTGGATCTTCCTTAGTCTGGATGGCATGATGGCTTCAGGAAGAAAAGAAGCTTTACTTTGTCTTTCCAAGTTAAAGTATTTTCTTCTGAGTTTTGCCTTTTATTTTTCTACCTCCTTAATCTGGGATAGTCTTTATTAGAATGGGGTAGATTAGTTTTGTGCAAAGCTGTCTTATTAGTTAGCTGGGTGTTTTATATTGACTGGAATAAAGAGAAGAAATAAATTTGCTGGAGAAATGGTTTAGTGGTTAAGAGCACTTGTTACTCTTGCAGAGAACCTGGTTTTGGTTCCCAGCACCTACATAGGATATAACAATTGTGTGACTCCAATTTCAGAGGATCTGATGTCCTCTTCTGCCCTCTATGGGCAATGCAGGCTTTTGGTGAACAGACACAAAAGCAGGCAAAACACCCAATACACATACCCTTCCTCCCCCTTCTTCCCCACCCTCCCCCAAAAAAGAAAAAAAAAACAATTTCAAGAGAATAGGTTACAAAGTACAACAATATATTGATTTTTTTCCCCACTGAAAAAAACAGTACTACCTAGAGCAATGACTATAAGTCCAGGGCTGGAAATATTTAGAACACCTTGTCATAGTAAAAGCAAGCAAATAATTAACCATCACTGTACTGGTAGCTTGAAAGACTTCATATTGGGCAGATTATACTGAGACAATATGGGCAGATGAAAGAATAATTCCTGGGATTTGAAGCACAATGACTTATTATTAACATAACAATAAAGTTATTAACAGCACAACACCCTTAAACATCTCTAAAGATGTTTTAGAATCAAGTTATCTGAGGGCATAGTAAAGAACCAAGTGTTTCGGTGTACGTGTTTATGTGCATGTATGTATAGGCAGATTTCAGTGTCAGGTTAAATATCTTCATCTGTCACTTAATACTTTATTTAGCACACCCCCAACCCCACTTAAAAAAAAAAAAGAAGAAGACAATGTCTCACTTAGTAGCCCTAACTGTCCTGAACTCAGTATGTTCAAGCACCATTTGGCTTTGAACTCAGAGATAGATCCACTTTTCTAGGCCTCCTGAGGGATAGCATTAAAGGTGCAATCCACTATGCTTAGTTCATTTTACTTTTTAACTGTTTACTTTTATTCTGTATGTGTGAGTGTTTTGCCTGCTTGTGTGCCTCTATGAACTACTCCTCTGCCTCCTGCCTAAGAGCCAGAAAAAAAGGTATCCTCTGGATTAAATTATAGTTGTAAGCAGCCATGTGTTGGGATTCAACCTAGGTTCCCTGATAGAGTACCCAGTACTCCTAATTCTAATTTTCTCTCCCACTTTCTTTTTTTGTTGATTCTTTTCCTCCTCCTCCTTTTTTTAGAGGAGGCAGGAATTCTCTGTAGCCCCTACTGACCTGGACCTTCATTTCTTTGTTGTAAACCAGCCTAGTCTTGAACTCAAGAGTCCCAGCTGCCTCAGTGAACCAAGTGCTGGGATTAAAGGCATGTACCACTATATCCAGCTTTTAAAATTTTTTTCTACTATTTTTTTTTTATTTTTAAGATGGTATTTTCCACTGAACCTGGAACTTGCTGATTATGATTAGCTAGAAAAGTTGCCCAGCAACTACAGGGATTCTACTGATTCTATTTGTACAGAGATTGCAGGAGTATACTGCACACCCGGGTGTTACATTGAGTGCTGGGATTCTGAACTAAGATCTGAATCATGTAATAGTCTGAAGCATCACATTGCTTTCAGATGTTGCATTTACCTGAAATAAACCTCAATATGTGAAAGTTAATGGACAATTGCAGAGAAGACTATTTTTGAGTTTTAAATTGTACACCTTTCTGAATATTAGGATGAACTCCCAAATTGTCCTGTTCTATTTACCCATAATACAAACCATCCTTTTATTTGGTGTATTCATACTGTAGCCTGGAGTCACTTAAGTTGTAATGCTTCCTTATCCCTGTGTTCAAATAACCCTTTACTAAGAGCTGCGATGCTGGCAACTCATAAAGAAGACCTGCCAAGTACTTCATTTGAGCAAAAAGTTTGTATGTCTGTTTTTTATATAAGTACGCTGTAGCTGTCTTCAGACACACCAGAAAGGGGCATTGGATCCCATAACAGATGGTTGTGAGCCACAGTGGTTGCTGGGAATTGAACTCAGGACCTCTGCAAGAGCAGTCAGTGCTCTTAACCTCTGAGCCATTTCTCTAGCCCTGTTTTTTTGTTTTTTTTTTTTGTTTTGTGTTTTGCTCGCTCTCTCTCTCTCTCTTTCTTTTACATTAATAAAAATCTGTTACTGGGTGGTGGTAAGGCAGAAGCAGACAGATTTCTGAGTTCAAGGACAGCCTGCTTTACAGGCCAAGTTCTAGGACAGACTGGGATACACAGAGAAACCCTATCTTGAAAAACAAAAAATTAGGAAAGGAAAATCATATGCTTAGGTTATTTAGATGTATGGTTAGGAATGAACTCAATTTGTGAAATTGTGAAAAAGGAAAAGGACTCATGTAGTATGCACTTTATACTGCAAAAAATTCCTTTTCTAGTGGCATTCACTCACTCACACACACACACACACACACACACACACACACACACACACACAGAGAGACACTAATTGATTTAAGAAATTAAGAAAATATGGTGGTGATGGCGCACACCTTCAATCCCAGCACTTGGAAGGCAGAGGCAGGTGGATTTCTGAGTTCGAGGCCAGCCTGGTCTACTGAGTGAGTGCCAGGACAGCCAGGGCTATACAGAGAAACTCTGTCTTGAAAAAAACCGACTCCCCCAAAAGAAAATATTTCTTGATTGGGTTTCTTGTTATATTTGTTCTTTCTTATTAATTCCTCACATTAACAAATCTACTTTACTTTTGAATAGTGACTTGGCCCCGTCTTAAAGCATTAGTGTTATTTTAGAAACCCAGTGGAGTTTTAACATTTGTTTTCCCTAGTTTTTTTTTTTAAATCCTGATAATCATTTGCCCCCCCCACCCACCCAGAGGTAGCTACTCTAGCAACAAAAGACTATCTGTTGCAGTTGAAGAGAAATTTACTCGTGGGATCCCCCTCCCCACCTGCAAAAATAAAAGTTTGAAAAACAGTAGTGAAATTATCTCTTTTTCCTATGTAGGCCAAGAGGGCTTGCCCTGGTTATAGTCTCAATATTTTAAGTCATAGGATCATGTAAAATTTTGACTTGCTAGCATTAAACTTCTGATATATAAAATGAAAGCTTTAGATTTAATTCCAAATTTACCAAATAATTTGAGTGCATACTTCTAAGAATAGCAACATAAAGTAAGTCAAAGAATGAACAGCATAAAATTCTTGCTAGCATAAGAGAGATAATGAGCTAGACAATTAAGTTAGAAATTCTTTTGTTTTAAAGATTTATTTATTATTATATGTAAGTACACTAGCTGTTTTCAAACACTCCAGAAGAGGGCGTCAGATCTCGTTACGGGTGGTTGTGAGTCACCATGTGGTTGCTGGGATTTGAACTCAGGACCTTTGGAAGAGCAGTCAGTGCTCTTAACCACTGAGCCATCTCTCCAGCCCTAAGTTAGGAATTCTAACCTATTAGTGATGAGTGAGAAGATTGGTGATGTGGATGGGTTGGGGGTAGCATGTTGATTGTCTGAGGGACTAGCTTTCTTGGTGGAGAGAAGAACCAGCACAGAAGCTCTGAAGTGGGCAGAGGGACTTACATTGCCTGGGGCACATGGGGTCTTGGTATTAGTGGGGTGAATGTTGGCTTTTACTCTCTCTCTCTCTCTCTCTCTCTCTCTCTCTCTCTCTCTCTCTCTCTCCTCTTGAGGCTAAATGGTTCAATAAGGAAATAAGTAGTAGATACAAAGAACTTAAATCCTTGTGCACTAGTTTTTTAAGAGTCACAGAAAAGCAAAGGAAGTTTCACATAGAGGTCAGGTAAGGTAGGGTGAGGTTGCCACTGGAGATGAATGTTACTTTGAGGGTGGCAGTTTCAGTGAAGTGGGCCAAAGCTTGGTCTGAGCTTGGGAGAATGAAAGGAAAGTGAGTATAGGAAATGAAAACAACTGTTTAAATTGTACCTCAAAGGGCAAAAGGAAGCACCTGAAGTTAGGGTGTTTCATTTTTGTTTTGGTAAAATTGCAGAATTGTTAGCATATTTAATATTGAGATTGAATTTAGTGGAGAAGGAATGGTTGACACAGGAGGGAACTGGAAGTGTTTTTTTTTTTTTTTTTTTCTTTTGAGAAAATTTAAGATGGGATTCTAATCAATGCCTGTGTTGGAAGCTTTATTTAGCTATGATCAGTTAAAGTATGATCAGTTCATCTGAAACAAGAAAGATGGTTGTGTAGTTAGTATATGAGACTCAGGAAGATTAAATATGTAGAATGTGGAAACCGTTTAGGACAAGAATAGAGACTTTTCATGAGAATTAGTCAATATTTGTTTTTCCCCCAAGATTTATTTTTATGGGGCTAGGGAGATGACTAAATAATTAAGAAGGCTTGCTTCTTTTGCACTCCAGCACCAGGGCCAGGCAGTTCAGAACTGTCTGTAACTCAGTCCTAAGAGATCTGGCACCTTCCTCTCTCCTCCTTGGATACCTGCATATACATGTCTTGGTCATGTACATAAATAAGAATAATACAAATACATTTTAAAATGTTTATATTTTTGTGTGTTTGCCCATCCACAGGGGTCAGAATAAGGCACTTGCTGCTCTTTACTGCTGAGCCATTCTTCCTCTTTGTTAATATTTGTAAAGTCATTATTGAACACAGAATTAATTACTTAGTGATTTCTTCAGTTACTACAGCTATCACTTGGAGAGATAACTGTAAGAATTGGTTTTTAAATTGTGCAAGTTTTTATGTATTGCTTGTGAAGTTACATTGTGATTCCTATAGCTAGTTTATTTTACTCACCCTTGTAATACTCCAGAAATACTGGGTATTCATTCAAGTTAGGTAAATGAGTTCAAAACTTGTAGGTAAGTCATCTTTTCTTTCCCAAGGTGTTAGCCTCCACAGGTTCCACCTACCTAGACTATTAAAGCATATCCCAGAAAGACAAAGAGTTTTATAGTTTTAATCTGAAACAGATGATTTTTAAGGCCTTAAAGGATGTTTAGTGTTCAATATCTAAATAAAGGTTCTTATAGTGAAATTGTAACTGTGTAATAGAAAGTTGAATTCCTTATCAGTATTGAATAGAAAGAAGTAGTAGAGAAATTACATATAAGTTGAGTTAATTATAAGCCGGGCGGTGTGGCGCACGCCTGTAATCCCAGCACTCTGGGAGGCAGAGGCAGGTGGATTTCTGAGTTCGAGGCCAGCCTGGTCTACAGAGTGAGTTCCAGGACAGTCAGGGCTATACAGAGAAACCCTGTCTCAAAAAAACCAAGTCCAAAAAACAAAAACAATACCACCACCAACAAAAAAAGTTGTAATTATAGTTGTAGGATTGATTGTAAAGCTGGAGCAGGTCACATACGTTTTGTAGAGTTGGAAACAGGAAATACTTGGGAAGTCTATCTAGAGTCTCCCTGACTTTGAATACGTGCACTCATTCCTATTTTAAACTAGGATTGGAAAATTAGGGACTGGATACTTGGCTCAGCAGTTATGAGTGCTTACTATTTCAGAGGACTGGAATTCAGTTTGCCAACACCCACATGAGATGGCTTATAATTGCCTGTAAGTCTAGATTGAGGGGATTTGATGGTTTCTTCTAGACTCTCTGGGGACTTGCACTTACACCTCTCACTCCATTCCCATAATTAAACATCATAAAAATAAGGTTTTTTTTAAGAGACTGGAGAGATGGCTCAGTTGTTCAGAGCACTGGCTGTTCTTCCAGATGACTTAGCCTCATTCTCAGTACCACCTACATACAGGATAGCTCACAATTGTCTGTAAGTCTGGTCCCAAGGGATCTGACACCGTTTTCTGGGCTCCTCTGGTACCAGATAAGCATGTGTTATTCCGACATACATGCAGGCAAAACACTCTTACATATAAAAATTTTAAATGTCTTTTTTAAAACATGTAGAAAGTTAAACTCAGTATCAGTTTAGTGTATAAGCTCAGGACATATTTTAGAGAGATAGTGGTTAAAGGAGAATCAGATATATCTTAGTGAGGTTTCTGTTGGGTTATTGGGAAAGAAGTGATAGGTCTAAGGTAGATTTGTAAAGAAGATCTAGGGTCAAAACCTCTTTTTAGAACACAGAGAATAGCGGGGCAGTGGTGGCGCACGCCTATAATCCCAGCACTCTGGGAGGCAGAGGCAGGCGGATTTCTGAGTTCAAGGCCAGCCTGGTCTACAAAATGAGTTCCAGGACAGCCAGGGCTATACAGAGAAACCTTGTCTCAAAAAAACCAAAAAAAAAAAAAAAATAAATAAATAAAATAAAATAAAAACCACAGAGAGGTTGGAAACTTAAAGAGGACAATTAGAGAAGAATTGGATTTGAATCAAAGGCCAATAACTTAAAAGTAGTTAAAGATATGTGAAATGCTATTTGAGGGACCAATGGATCAGTAGATAAAGGCACTTACTTGTCACCAAGCCTTATAGTGTTTAAATCATAGCTTGTTCGAACCTTCATGGTAGAAGGAGGGAACTAACTTCCACAAGTTGTCCTCTGACCTCCACACACTCAAAGTTGCATGTTCACAGGTGGACACAAGTAAACATAAATAATTTAAGCAAACAATCTTTAGTAAAATATAGTATTTTAAGTATACCCACAGAACTAAATTATTTTAATGAATTAATGCTTTCCAAAATACTTCATTTGTTAATAAAAATAGTCAACATTTGAAAAACAGTATTTATTGTAAATGAGTTAAATGGATCCTGTAGTCTACAAAAACATTAATATAAGGGAAGGGCTGTAAGGAAGACAAAAAAATTACAATGCCAATATTAATGAGGAGACTACATTTGTAGGCAATATTTCAGTTAACAGTGTGCTCTTTTAGATAGGAAAGCGTAGTATCTGTCTGTACAGGATATAAATAGTTCAAGTTAAAATTAAATACAAATAAAGAAAAAATTTCAAAGCAGCGTATATATCTCAATCCCCCAATGAGTTCTTACAAGTTTGTAAGTTAACCAGCACTTGAAAGGCAGAAGGAAATGGTCTACATTTCAAGGTTCAAGCTAGCCAAGAGTATTCAGTAACATTGTCTCAAAAAAAAAATTTTATGGTTTATGTAAAGGAAAAGTTGAAAGTGAAGCACAAACATATATAAAATGTACTTTAATAAAATTATGGAAGAGAACATGCTTGAAAAGCTCAGGAACATAGACTGTAAAAAGTTTAAGTATAGATGGAAATACTGTGAATAAAAATTTTATTGAAGAATTGTAGGAACTATAGCATTAATGTTTCTCTGTTCTATTTCTTGACTGTGGTAGACACTGTATGTATGACCAGTTGCCTTAGATTCTTCCCACTGTGTCATCCTCACCTTAGATTCTTGCCACTGACTTTTTTTTTTAAATCTTAATGGATGTTATGCCTTCAAACTGTGTGAATCAAAGCAAATATTTTCCTCAAAAAATTGCAGTATCAAACCAAACTTTAAGACAGTCCTTAAAGAAAGAAAGTTTTAAAATATTTTTTTTAAAAAACTTAATCAGCACAAGGACCAAATAGCAAAGTGAAAATGTACCACAGGCATGAAGAGGTTTTTTTCTTTTTCTTTTTCTTTCTCTTTTTTTTCTTTTGTTCTCTTCCCTCCCTCCCTCCCTCCCTCACCCTCTCTCTTTCTTATGATGGGAGGGGACAGGTTCTCACCGTGTAGCCCTCACTTAGCTGAAACTTTCTGTGCAAATCAAGTTGGTCTAGATTTTTACAAATAGCTACCTGCCTGTCTTTGCCGTGCTACAATTAAAGATGTGTGCTACCCAGCCCAACAAATCTCTTCTTTTGCCTAGGCTATCTGGCCAGCTTGCTTCTTAGACCTATCTGTCTCTACTCCACACTCAGGTTTCAGATACATTTGGCTCTTGCCTGGCTTTTTTGTTGGTGTTGGGGACTTAAACATCGGTTCTCATGTTTGCGCATCAGATGCTCTTACACACTGTTTACTCACAGAATTTTTAAAGAGGGGTGTGTGTGTGTGCGCACGTGTGTGTCTGTCATTGTATGCCTGTGTCAGTTTTCTGTTGCTGTGAAGAAATACCATTACCATGGCAACTATTTATAAAAAAAAAAGCATTTAATTGGAGCTTGTTTAATCTATTGTCATGTTGGGACGCATGTTTGCAGGCAGGCATGTAGACATAGTGTTAAGTGTTGTTGAGAGTTCTACATGTGGATTGGCAGGCAGCAGAAAGAGAAAAACACTGAGTCTTGTTTGAGCATTTGAAACTTCAAAGCCAAACCCCTAGCGACACACTCCTCTAACGAGACCACACTTATTCCAAAAAGGCCTTGGACTTAGAGCTCATGTTTTTTTGGCCAGGGTGTAAGTCAGTAAGCTTCAGTGATTCTTTTGAAGCTGGGGTAAGTTACATGTGTGTGCAAGATACCTGGCTTGTTATGTGGGTGACTATGATCTGAACTTCTAGCTCTCATGATTCAGTAAACACTCCACCCTTACAATATCAAATTGATGGGGAAATAAGTTGATATTTGTATTTTCTATTTATCAATATATGAAATAGGGTCTCATATAGCTCAGACTGACTTTCAACCCACTATGTAGCTAATGATGAACTTTAACTTAAAAAAAAAAAACAACACTTATTTTTTTGAGACAGGATTTCTCTGAGTTGTTCTGGCTGTCCTGGAATTTACTCAAGACCAGGCTGGCTTCTAACTCAGAGATCTACCTGTCTCTTCCTCCTGAGTGCTAGGATCAAGGGTGTGTACCACCTCACCTAGATTTTTTCCCCCTGCATGTATGCCTGTGTGAGAGTGTCAGATTCTCTGGAAACTGGAACTACAGACAACCGTGTGGGTGCTGGGAATGGAACCTGGGTCCTATGGAAGAAAAACCAGTGCTCTCAAATATTGAGCCATCCCAAATATTGAGCCATCAAATATAGCTCCTTTATTGTTTTGAAACTCTGAGTCTTAACTATGTAGGCTTGGCTGGCCTGGTATTTCCTTTGTTAGACTGAGATGGCCCCAAAGAGATCAACCTACTTATGCCTCCAGAGCACTGGGATTCAAGGTGTGTGCTGTCACATGTTGCTTTTAATTACACATTTATTTTGCGTAGGTTTGTGTGTATGTGAGCTAATATGTACCATGGGCACATGTGTAGTGGAAATCAGTTCTCGGTTTTGAACTCAAGTCCCAAAGTTTAGCAACAAAACACCCTTACCTGCCTAGACTTCTCACTGGCTTCAGCTCCAGTGAGAGTTAAAATTATGGAGGCATCTGTTCTCTAAGTAATTTAAGACATCTTGAAATTCCTTTATTCTGTTTTTTAGCCTTTTTATTTTCTAACATTTAATTGAATGCTCAGTACTTAATTTTAATTTATGATCAGTTGAAAGGACTTAGATTGTGGGTCTTAAAAAATGTTGGAAGTTTTACCATGTTGTATCCCTGGCTGGCCTTGAACTCTGAATCTATTTGCTTCTACCTTCTAGAAGTCTGGGATTAGAGGTGTTGGTCACGATGTCTGGCTGGAGTTTGATCACTAGAAAAAGTAACTCTGTCTTTTGGCTCTCAATGTTTCATTGTTTTTTTTCTTTAATGAGTTTCAAAAATGTTTATATCAGCCTGATACATTTTTTTGTCTAACCTTTACTTTTAACTTCTTAAAGTCACCTTTTTAGGTTTGTCTCATGTAGACCCTGTAGATGGATCCATGTAGATGGATCAGGATTAGTTTTTTTTGTTTTTTCGTTTTTTTTTGGGGGGGGGACCCAATTTAAAATGCTTTTACTGGTTCACATAATGTGGGTTTACTTCTGTAATATTAGTCATTTTTTGTTGTTTTTGCTTGTGTTTCTGCCTGGTTTTTTATCATCTTTTAAAATTACTTTTTAATTTGCTCTCATTGTTCTTCTCATCTTACAAAAATACTTTATTTCATTTTGTTTAGGATACCATCAATGTTTTAATGTTTTATTTTCCTTTAATAAAGCCAACATGTAATAAACTGCTAACATGGATAAATGTTGTCAAACCATGACATCATCAGTTGTAATATGGATGCTGATTTCAAATAAGCTAAAACGTGAAATTGAGTGCATTTTAGAATGATGGTCCTTTCCTGTTTGTACTTGACCTGTACAGTAACCTGTTGTTACTGAAAAGCCGAAGCTTTAATACACTTCAGTCTATTATATTTATCAAGTATCTTTTCTGAGAGCGGTTGCATGAAGGCAATATTCTCAGCATTCTTAGCTTTGAAGTACTATTCATGGCTTTCAAGTGAAAGGATGTTTTGTCTGACAATATTTTAATATTTAAATTAAAAGTCAGAATTGGAGCTACACTTCTTTTTCCTTAAAACCCAACAGACTGTTCCCCTATCTATTGGCCTATAGGGTTACTATAGGGAAGTCTGGGACCAGCCTGACTTTTTTTTTTCCCTTTGTAGGCGACCTACTTCTGCCTGAGTATTGGCAGATTTCTTTCTTTATCCTTGAAGTTCGGTAACTTTATTAGACTCTCTTTTTTATCTCGCTCTTGGTGTGATTCTCTATTACATTTTTCCTGTTAGTGGTAAGCCATCTCGATTGGTGGGTTCAGGAAAATTTCTTAGATATCTTATATGCTTTAATTTTTGGGATTCTTTCTTAAGCATTAGTTATATAATTGCCCATCTTCATTTCCGGCTCCATTTCATTATTTACTAAATGCTTCCTTTGTTCTGTTCTGATATGTTATTTTCTTGATAATCTTTACTAAGTTTGTTCTCTTCAGTATTAGGACTACTACTTATAATGTGGATTTGTTTTGTTTGTTAGTTTCATTTTGATAGTGGCTTCACCACTTCATTCAGTTTTGTTATGTATGTCTGTGAGCAGGATTTTCAATTTACCTTCTATTTACAAATGCTTTTAGTACTTGTAATGTCAAAAGGTGAAGCTATGTTGTTTTTGAGAAGATGGGTTCAAAACAGTTGTAGAGTAGCCATGTCAAAATCTATTCTCTGTGAACACAAAAACAAATGATTTTGATTAAGTCTTTGTGTCAGATTTTGTGTTTTGTTAATGACTTGAGATTTGGTAAAAGCTCAATGATAATTCTTTCTGAAGATGTATAAACTGCTTGCACATAGTAGAATTCTGTTTGTTGTGTATGTTTCTGTGTATCAATAAAGGATGATTAATTACTTTTTACTTATGATTAATTACTTTTTACTTATAGTCATTAAAAGTCTATAAAGGTTATTTTTTATTGAGTAAGTTACCATGCAGAATAGATGAAATTCTTTGACGTTATGACTGATGTATTCTCTATCACTCATGTGTACCACAATGAAAAGTTCTTTTGTAAGAATTTCTCCAGAGTACCAATTTGTTCTTTGTGTTTGTTCTGGGTGGGAAACTGAAGATGGTGAACAATGTGCTCCTGATCTTTATTCAGACTTGAAGGCTGTAGTGGACAATGGGACTGTGACTAGTTGTTGTTAATGTGTGAGATTATTACTCTGACTTTGAATAAAAAAGGCCATTTCACTTGTTAATGGAGCAGGTCCTCTCATGAGCAAGTTTGTGTTAATTTTCTCTCTGTCTTCTTCCCCCTGAGGTGCAAATATACATCTCAGAATCTCTTAAGGATTCTAAACTATTTTGCTTAATTATCAATATTGTGACTGCTTCCTGTGATGTTTCTGGGGTTTGTTTGTTTGTTTGTTTGTTTTGTTTTGTTTTGTTTTGTTTTTAACCAACCATTAGCTTGTCAAACACTTATTGCCATAGATAATAGATCCTGGGGCTTTAATAAACAAAAATTCATGTTCCTTCAGAACTAGCATTCTAGGTGAAGTAAAGGAGTGAAACACAATCAATAAAATGTAGTAGAATACTAAGTGGAAAGGAAAAGTTTACATTTCCTAAGAACATGGGAGTCATAATTAAAGTTAGGGTGACATTTAAGAATGCTTGGTGAGGGAGTGAATGTGAATGTGTGAAGGGTACCACAAGTGCAGCATCTGCAACGGGGATATAGATGAGAATGTTGCAGGAAAATGATAGAGTAGCTGAACTCAGAGACAGAAGGTGGGAGTGAGATACTGGTAAATTCTGAAGGACTTTTTAAGGCCCTCACCAAGTGAGATTAAGCTTCCATATGAACAGCAACACGATTTAGGTTTATAGGGGTTTCTCTGGCTGCTAAATTGATCATAGAAACAGTAAGGTAGGCTAGGTGGAAGTGGAAGTCTTCCCAGCACTCGGGAAAGCAGAGATAGGCAGATCTCTGGATTTGAGGTCAGCTTGGTCTGTAGAACAAGTTCTAGAACAGCCAGAGATACACACAGACACCCTGTCTCATAAAATAAACAAAACAAAATAACAGGAAGGTATTTTGGCTAGCATTTTAGTATACACATATAAGCAAATGGTTTATAACTGAAACGATACATTTACTAACAATACTATTTTTTGTTTCTGTTAGGAGAAAGTAATTCTGGTCAAATTACGGTAGATTTGTTTGATTCCACATCTTGTTGGTGACTAACACTGTCAAATAAGTTATAGCCCTGACTTAATAAGTAAAATTATGGTTGTATATTCAGACAAAATGAATAAAATGTAAATTACAAATAATAAAAGCTTAAAAATTAAATACCTAAAATTCTACTAATAAACTGCTACTAAAGAGTTGTTGCTGCTCCCTAGGGACAACTGCTTTCATAAAATATTTTTGGTTCAGATTTCCTGGGGATTTAACTCCATGCTTCTAAATGATATGTCTATAGTGTCTGTGTTTTTGGTTTATCAACTTTAGACATTCTCTCTTGACTTCTTGCTATGACAGATGTTTTCAGTCCCACTTCTCACTACTGACCTTCCTCGTTCATCGGTCACTGACTTGGCGCCTCTCTGGGGTTCTGCCCAGAAGATTTAGCCTTCCTCCTTCGCCTCAGCCCCTCTGTGAGGATTTTGCTCCCTACACTTTGCTGACCAGTTCATGTTCTTCCATCTGTCTCCATCCTTCAGAACCATGGGCAAACTATGTAGTTTTTGAAAAAAATTTAAGAATTTTTATTGGCTTAGGTTCATATTGGCACTTTGGAACTCTTGAATAATAGACTAGAATATTAGGTCAAAGGGTTTTTTTTTTTATATGTATACACTTGAAGAATTTAGTTTTTGTTTTGCTATTAAAATGTTTTGAAGATTTGTTATTTTGCATACATGAATGCTTTGCCTGAATGTATGTCTGTACACCTGTGTGCCTGGAGTTCAAGTAAGTCAGAAGAGGCTGTCAGATGACCTGGAGTTGAAGTTACAGATGATTGTTAGCCACTATGCCAATGCTGGGAACTGAACCCAGGTTCTCTGCAAGAGCAGCAAGTGATCTTGACAACTGAGCCATCTCTGCAACCCCACTTTCTGTTTTTTAAAGAGATAGATGATATATTTGCCATATTTCATTCTTCAAACAATTAAATTTTCTCATGCCAGCATCTACTCTTTCAAAGTATACTAAATAGGTATGTAATTTTTTTTCATATCCTGGTACTATAATATTTCTTTCATTTTGAGTTTTTAAAGTTGTAATTAAAATTACTTGAATTATTATTGAATTTTTCCAGCGAAAATAATTTTATGTTCCAGTTATTTCTCTTCTAGGAATAGCCATTTCTAAGTCAAGAAGATAGGCTTTAAAAGTTTTGATTGCTTTAGAAAGGTTTTACAGGTCAGCTTCCTTTGCTTCTGTTTTTTTCACCTGCACCTCTTATGGTCAGGGAACAGGACAATGAATTTAGAACAGGATCTTAGACATTGTTGTATCTTTTGTTAGTTAATATTTGTTAGGTCACTGCACACTTACCATTATCATGCTTACTGAATCATTCAATTCAGGGAAGGCTTTTAAACAATACCCACAAGGTATTAAAGTACTTTTAATAGATACCCAAATATGTTGAAAGAGTATCCTATAATTTACTTGTTTACTTAAAAATATGTATTTATTTACTTTTATTTAAAAATTAATTTATAAAATGTGTTTCTAAGTTTTCTCAGCATTGTAATACTCTAGCTTTGTTTCTTAGCAGGACAGCCAGAGTAACCACCATTATTCTAATGGAGGCTTTGATTTCCTCACTCTGTAAAGAATGGCTTGCAAGTTAGGGGAATTTAATGTTTGTATCCATGTGAAGTTATTTCTGCTTTCAATGTCTTTATCAATGAGATTAAAATGAACCTTTCTGGGACTGGTGAGATGGCTCAGTGGTTAAGAACACTGACTGCTGTTCCAGAGGCCCTGAGTTCAAATACCAGCACCCACATGGTGGTTCACAACCATCTGTAATGGGATTCAATGCCCTCTTCTGGAGTGTCTTCTGAAGACAGCTACAGTGTACTTACATATAATAAATAAATAAATCTTAAAAAAAGAACATTTTACATAGGGAGAAGTGCCATAGAAGCTACAGGAGGAACTCACATAGATATATTCACATAAATATAAAGAAAGTCTTTGCTTAGGCTGGCCCAAACCTTAATTTGTAGCTCTCAGCTTTGGCTTGGAGATCTTTCTGTCTTAGCCTCCTGAGTGCTGAGATTACAGGCATGAACTACCACCCTAGCTTTAAAAAAAATTTTTTATGGGGGGCTCAAAAATGACCACAAAGCAAACAAACCTACAAGAATATTTAAATTAAAAGTCAGTGATAAAGCAGAAATGACTCAGAAGACACTATATCAGTAAAGCCACCCAGACGGGTGACAGCTCATGAAAATTGTAAACCTGGGCTTCATTGTATAACCTGATAGCAGTTCAGCAATTTGGGGGTGTCCTTTCTAGTCGTCGTCCCCCTCCCCCTGGGGGCATTCATTTTAGCTGGTGTCTGCCTCTTCTAGGTAACTCAGAATGTGTGAGAGTAACTCTCAGCAGTCTTTACATTATGCATATGCTTGGGAAAAGAGGAGCCTAGTGAATCTAATGAGTTTCAAGGACTTCTTGAAGGTGTTTTGAGTAGTTTACTCCCACAATTTAAGGAGTGTCCTTGCTGCATACAATGTTTAACTTCTCTATAAATGTCCTGTCTTAAATCCTATGGTTTCACTTTCTTTTGTCTCATTCCATGTCTTGAAGAGTTGCCCTCCAATTTGGAAGGGTTTAATGATGGAAGAAACTGTGAGGCAACGTGAGAATGTCAGGAGTCCAGATCAGTAGAGGACGAATAGGATTGAGATACAGTAAAATCTTAGAGGACGGGTTTGGTTTGTCAAAGAAATTTGGTTACACCCATAAGAGAATAGAGGCACAGAAAGTCCTTTGCTTTTTAAAAAAAGTTGTGCAAGTTTTTTCCTTTCTTACTCTAACTTGGTTTATGGTGGCCTATTCAAATTCTTAGACTATGTTTATTTCCACATGTGTTTCCACTAGAAGACTTTGTAAATTTTTTGTTGGGATTGTAAATTCATTTAAATTTTTTTTGTTATATTTATCCATGTATTAGTTTTCTTTCGCTGTGATAAAATACCTTGGCCAAATGCAACTTAGAGAAGAATTTATTTTGACTGTGGTTCCAGAAGAATATAATGTCAAGGGTGTGGGGCTGTGGAACATAGCAGCACATGGCCAAAATAGGAATTATCTCTTAGTGATAGACTTCTTTTAGCAAAGTCAAATCTCATAAAGTTTTCATAACATCTTCAAAATGGCAACAACAGCTGGTAACCAAGTATTCAAATACGTGAGCCTGTTGGGGACATTTTAGTTTAAACCACCCCAATGTGTTTATTGTGTGTTTAATGTGCTCATGTGGAGGTTAGAGGACAACTTGTGGAAATTGGTACTCTTCCTTCTACCATGTAATGGTTTCAGGGCTTGAATTCAGATCATCAGACTTGGTGGCAGTCTACTGAGCCATCTCACTACTTCAAATTCACCTTTTTAAAAAAAAGATAGACTTATTAATTAATTAGCTAATTAATTAATATATGAGCACATTGTAGCTGTCTTCAGACACACCAGAAGAGGGTATCAGATCCCATTACACATAATTGTAAGCCACCCTGTGGTTGCTGGGAATTGAACTCAGGACCTCTGGAAGAGCAGTCAGTGCTCTTAACTGCTGAACCATCTCTCCAGATTCCCCAAATTTATTTTTTAAATATTTTCATGTTTAATAATTGTTTTCTATAGTTAGCTGGGAAGTCTATTACAGTTGTGCTAACTGTGTAAACTGCTTTATCACTGACCTTTAAATATTCTTGTAGATTTGTTTGCTTTGTGGTACCAGGGGTTGAACTTATGTCCTTAAACATGCTAGGCAAGTTTGCAAGAGCTAGAAGGGCATTCTGTCTTTCCCCTTTCTTCCTTTCTTTCTTCCTTCCTTCCTTCCTTTCTTTCTTTCTTTCTTTCTTTCTTTCTTTCTTTCTTTCTTTCTTTCTTTCTTTCTTTCTTTCTTTCTCTCTCTCTCTTTTCTTTTCTTTTCCTTCCTTCCTTCCTTCCTTCCTTCCTTCCTTCCTTCCTTCCTTCCTTCCTTCCTTCCTTCCTTCCTTCCTTCCTTCCTTCCTTCCTCCTCTTTTCTAACGCCAAAACTGGCTTTGAATTCACTCTGTAGCCCAGATTGGATTTGAAGCCTAGGTATTCTCCATCAGGCTTGCTAGTTGCTGGAATTATAGGTCTTTCTGTGCTACAGTGTTTACCTGTAGGTTTCTAAAAGTTAATTACATATTAAGAATTATTTGTTAACAATGAGGGTTTGCCTGCATGTATGTGTGTATATATGTATACATACATACCATGTGTAGGTCTAGTGTCTTAAGAAAGCCAGAAAAGAGCATTGGGTTCCCTTGAATTGGAGTTACAAGTGATTGTGAGCTTCCATGTGTGTGCTGTATACTATGCAAGAGCAGCAAGGACCAATGTGCCATCTGTCCAGTCCCCCTTATGGATTATTTTAAAAATATCTTAAGGCTGGGGATGATGGTATATCCTTTTAATCCCAACATTTCAGAGGCAGAGGCTGGTGGATCTCTTGAGTTCAAGGCCAGCCAGAGACCCTGTCTCAAAAAATATTTTTTTTTATTTTAAAAAAAGTGTATATGTGTATGTACACATAACATACCAGTGCATATGTGTGCATGTGAAGGCCAGAGAACAACCTTACATGTTGTCTTCAGGACACTTTCTATTTCCTTTGAGATAGGTGATCAGAGAGCCACAGGGATTCGGCCTCTTCAAGACTGGGATTACAACTAACTATGTGCCGTTTTGTAACCCTGGTAATTCTTTGTGGGTTCTGGGATCAAACTTAGGTTCTGGTGCTTATAAGTCAAGTGTGGAACCATCCTCTTAGCCTCCAGGTATAATTTTTAATATTCTCAAATAATTCATGGCTTGCTTTGCAAATTATCTTTTGTCTTTTAGAACTATGAAGATACTGAACAACTGTTCTTCATGCAGTGCTCAGCAGTGTCCATATTGATTGTGTCTATAAATCTGTGGCGCAAATTACCACTTGTTTTCAGAAAACGTGTAAATCATCTTCACCTTCACTTTTCTCTTGCATAGAAACAATCTCCTTTCCCCTACCCCCAAGACAGTGTTCGTTTCTCTGTGTAGCCCTGGTTGTCCTGGTACTCCCTCTGTAGACCAGGCTGGCCTGGAACTCAAGATATAGGCCTGTTTTTGCCTCCCAAGTACTGCAAATAGAGGTTTGCATCACTACCTCCCAGCTGAGGGTTTTTTTTTTTTTTTTTTTGGCTTAAATTTATGTGTATGTGTATTTTGCCTTTATGTAAGTTAGCATGAGCCCACTGAGCTAACATAAAAGCAATCTTTTTTTAAAAAAAAAAGATTTATTTATTATATCTAAGTACACTATAGCTGTCTTCATACACACTAGAAGAGAGGGAATCAGATTTCATTACAGATGGTTGGGAACCACCTTGTGGTTGCTGGAATTTGAACTCAGGACCTTCGGAAGAGCAGTCAATGCTCTTAACTGCTGAGCCATCTCTCCAGTCCCATGAAAACAATCTTAATGTGTGCTTTTTTTTATGGCTTTGCTCATTGTTAAGTTGTTTTGGTTTTTGCACTTGCACTATGACCACTTCTATTGTTCTCTTTCCTCTCCCCTACTGCTTGTTTCCTTCCACTTCTCAAATAGTATTCCTTCTATATTCATGATATACAAACACATGCAAATATACTTATGTGCACATATACATGCATAATAAAGTCTTGAGAGATTTATAAGACAAAACATTAAATATTTATCTTAGTTTAGCTTATTTCACTCAACATATGATGGGTAAGTGTTTGCACAGTTGTACTACAGAGTGCCTGTAGAAGTCAGAGAACAAGTTTGTCAAGTTGATTTTCTTCTTTCACTTTCATGTTGATTCTGCTTATTAAAATTGCTGTTGGTCTTGTATGACAAGTACTTTGCCCTTTAAGCCACTGTATCCTTTATAGCTGAATAAAATTCCATTTTGTAAACATAATTACATTTTATTTGGCTTCATCTATTGATGGACATTTAAGCTGACTTGTATCTTTAATAGTGAATAGAATTGCAGTAAGTATTGTGCGCGCAGGTACCTTTTGTGGTAATGCTGTTTTTGGATTCTTTTGGGTATATACATAGGATTGATGTAGCTGGATAGGACAGTCCTATTTTTTGAGGTTATGAAGAACCTCCATACTTCGTCCATAATGGCCACACATATTTTCATCCCCTCATTCCCTTTTGCTCTTTTATTTTGTTTCATGTGCTTTTTTCAGCCATGTTGGATTCCCTGACTGTCACCTAGCAACCTCTGGCCATGCCCCCTGACGTCCACCGAGCCCTGCCACCACCCCGTGATTGTGAACCTCAGCCCCTGGCAGGCGCCATGTTGGCATCCCTGTCCGTCACCCAGCAACTGCTGGCACCACCCCTGACATCACCACAGCGCCCGCCCTGCATCCAGCCTCCTGTACTGTTGTCATTTCCTGTCTTTAATTTTTGTGAATGAACGTGGGCTGGGAGTTTGAATGTGCGCATTGGTCAGAGGTCTGGCAGAGGCGAGAAGGAGGTGAGTGCGCACATTTAGCGACTGCTGCGATTGCTGAGCTTCCCGGGCTCAGAGCATTGTGGAATGGAACCGCATTCACTTGCGCATTCAGATGAAGATAGTGCTCCATGCTGCGGGCTTTTTTGTTGTTGTTGTTTGGTTTTTTTTTTTTTTTTGAGCGCTGGAGTAAGTCCACTCTGTCCTCTTGTCGTCTCCGCAGATGAAGTCTGTGAGTTTGGAGAGGCCTGGCAAGACACGGGCTAACCGCTCAGGAAAGTTTGCAGGGGGATGGAGTGCAAACCCTCTCTGTGCTCCGGGCAGTGACAGTGGACGGGCAAGGGGTAAATTGGCATTTGGGTATAAACATGGAATCCAGAGGCCTTTGATCCCTAACACCAGATTTACATGAAGTTAGGAGTAATCACATTCTGATGCTTATAACTGAGAATGTTCTTTTGCAAGAGTAGCAATTGGTCTTAACCACAGAGATATTACTTGACTGCCTCATATTTAAAAATTAAATATCTTGAAAAAAGCTAAAAATTGTAGAATACCAACCAAAGTTTCTCCTGTGGCCCACTCCACATCTTTAGATATATGAAGTTGTTGCATCTGTGGGATGCAAGGATAATAGCTTCCTATTTTCACTTTTAATCCAAAGCCTTGTGGAAAATTCCAAATGATGAAAATGTCATATTCTGTACACTGATATTCCCTATGGTTCATGTTAACCAATTCTCCAACAGGGTTAACAAATACCCTGGTCTTCAGCAAGGAAGACACCTAAATGAAATCCTTCATTAGATGTTTACATATGCATATCAATAAAGGGAGAGCCAAATTGAGAATTTCCCCCAATTTCTTAATGACTTTCACAAAAACAGCTGCATTGAAGTGATCCCGTGTAGTAAAATACGGGAGTAATAACTCATTTATATCTGAAAATTCATATACGTCATATTAATAATCCATGTTTAAATGGTCTAGAAAAATGATTACCATATAACAAGTAACATGGTGTGAGTGAATGTGTATGAGTGCATGTGTGTGTCCATGTTAGTCAAAAATACATTTTTAAAAATGTAGCCATGAATGAGCAAATGAACAGGAATTCTGAATATGTGTGAAAATAAAGAATGTCTGTTGACCTTTCATGTATAGTCAATAAACAAATATGAGATAAAAATAAACTTAATAATGTGTACAGTCTTAATCATTTGTGGCTTTGTAAATCATTGTTAATTTAAATGAGTAACTATTAGATACAGCACATGTACTGATTCTGGAGAAATCACTCTTTAGAAAAATATTCTACTCTAGTCATCACATAAGTCTTTATTATATAACCCTTGGGTATTATTTTGACTTTTGAAAAAATTTGATGAAATGTTGAGATGTGTTTTCACAGAACTCTCTGATATCTTAAAATAAGATTGTTTCCTATTAAATGTTTTCCTTGTGCATGATGTTCATCCATGTAAAAGATTAATTAGGGAGTTTTGTAGTGTAGAAATATTTCTGCTGAGAGAATAATCTCTAACAAATGTACATGTGTTTCTCTGGGTCCATTTTAAAGATCATATTGACGTAGCTATGCATAATGAAATATAAGAAACTTAACCTGCTGACAGTCAGTAAATATTCCTTTGTATTCTGCTGGTATCTGTATTTGTATAGTATTTGTGTTGTACTTGTTGAAGAATTAGTTCATGGTAGGTGTGGGCCACAGTGTAAACAGCATTATATAAATTGTAACCTTCTTCACTCAGGGCCATGTCATATTTGTGCAGTGCTATCCATTCCAATGTGTTGTTGAATTTGAAATGTTCCATATTATTTCTGTTTTTAGAGATTGAACAATTGAAATAATTCCAACACAGTATAGACTCAGAAATGTATATTGGGTATTTGTTAGTATCCACAGTTTGCATAAAATTCCTAAATTTAGTCATCTCACTACCTTGATGTGCCAAAGTGACAGTCCCATGGAAGAAATCAAGACTGAATTCCTTTTTATTTGTGATAACATCCCATTGTGAAGTTGTGATCCAGATTCTCTGAGCACCTAAATATTCACATCGTCCAAAGCTGACTTCTAAAGTGGAGTTCATTTCACCATAAATGATAACAACCTTTGCTGAAGATGCCATAATTTGCTTATCATATA
The DNA here is from genome assembly GCF_947179515.1 of Apodemus sylvaticus. Classification (NCBI taxonomy): domain Eukaryota; kingdom Metazoa; phylum Chordata; class Mammalia; order Rodentia; family Muridae; genus Apodemus; species Apodemus sylvaticus. The sequence continues at coordinate 89,122,358 of NC_067487.1, forward strand.
TCAAAGACTCTGTCAGGTATGTCTGCAAGGTTTCTGGAATCACATTTACAAAAGCTAAACAGAGTTCATGACTTTGCATTTCTTCTCTTAAATCTGAGAGAAACTGAATGCCCTGGTCATCATCTGAGATGACCAGTCCTATCCAAGTCCATCTAAAATGAAGCATCAAGGTGACCATGCCAAGGGACAAATGTGTGTCCTTGGAGGCTACGTGGTGGACATAAGGAAACTGGTCATGGTCACTTAAGTTAGGATTAAATGGTCCAAAGAAAACCTAAAGGATGTAAAAGAGTAGATGAAATATCTGCATGTGGAATATGATTATTAGAATCTTTGGAATTATATACAAATAATGTTGCACACCTTTCCAAACTCCTCTCAAGTAGAGTATGATTTTATTCTAAATAGCATGTATTATTCTATTTATATTCGAGTCTGTTCCTAACAAGTCTGAATTTTCTAGAACACAGTTTCAACTGTTTGTCCTGTACATTTATGACCTGATTGTTTAATTCCTTTATAACTATCTGTCTATCTATCTATCTATCTATCTATCTATATTGTGATATGTTTATACAGTGATATATATTGTGTCTGTCTGTGTCTGTCTGTGTGTATTTGTAGAAGAACACTCATAAATTCATGCTTTAAAATTTTTATTGTTGGCACATTTAAATGGAATTTAATGTTGTTGATTTATTCAGTGTCATACATTCTTACCTTTGGTGTCCTAGAATGAACGGCAAGTTTTAAGGGCGTTTTCCAAGATGGTCCTCTAATGTCTACATCACAAATTTCATATTTTAAACAGATATAATTAATAAAATCCATGCTATTGTTTTGTTGTGAATATAATATATCCAGAACTCCCAATGTATCTTGGCACAAACCAACAATGATGGAGAACATCAAAGACATATTGGGTAAAAGATAAGGATTCTTGTTGATCTCATCAGTAGCAAAAATCATTACCAGAAAAAGCTCATAACTTCTTGCTGGTATTCTAAAACAAGGCATAATAATCATTAAGGGAGATATTTGAAACTTAAAATTTCAATTGCAATAAAGTTTTTACTATGAGACATACTAAATTTCTAAATAAATGTCTTGAAATAATCATAATTAATGAGGGATCTTTAGAGATAAATATAATTTAAGAATTCATAGATGTAAGACACTAGATATGATATGAAAATTTTTCTATACATGTAAATTGATACGTAGTTCTATCTCTCAATGCCACCCTTTAACTAAATTACAGTACAGTTGAATAAGAAACTATAAAATAATCTTGGATATTTTAGTGGCTATTCCTGGTTGTCAACTTGACTATATCTGGAATGAACTACAGACTAGAATTGGAAGGCTCACCTATGAACCTAATTTGGAGGCTCAGAGATATAAGTTTCTGACCTGGATCTTGGCATGGAGAACTTGAAGCATAGCGGCTAAGACAAGGAGATCTCCGAGTTCAAGATCATTTGGGATTAAAGGTATGGATGCACATGCCTTTAATCTGGGCCACACCCTCTGCTGGAGATCCACAAGCTAATAATCTGGGCCACACTCTCTGTTGGAGACCTACAGCCTTTAATCTGGACTACACCCTCTGATGGAGATATATAAGGACATTGGAAGAAAGAAGATTCTCTCTCACTCTTCCTTACCTGCTTGCCTCGTGGGACTGAGAAACTGCTAGATCCTTGGACTTCCATCCACAGCTGCTGCTGATCATTGTTGGGGAGTTGGACTATAGACTGTAAGTCATTGACAAATTCCCTAACTATATAAAGACTATCCATATGTTCTGTGACTCTAGAGAACCCAAACTAAGTTGGTACCGGGAGTGGTTCTAGAGAAGCAGAAGTATAAGGATGAATGTTTCAAAATTTTGGAGTTGGTTGGTTGATCCAATATCACCTTCAACTACTGAAACTTCTCCAGATTCTCTCCCTCCTGGGAGCTCGGGGAATATTGAAGACCCATGGATGAAACTATATCTTAAGATTAAAGAAGCTAATGCCATTGATTATCTTGATGAATTAGGTGATTTGGTGATATACAATACTTTCTCCAAGTTGGGGAAAAAAAATCAGAAAATGATTTTGCTGGCTGGTTGCTCTTAGCATCTCGGGGGGAAAAAACAATGAAGGAAAGGAAGGAGTTGTGTGATAAAATTGAAGAACTCCAGACTCAAGTAAACAATCTAAAAGTTGCTAAGTGTGCCCTTGAAAAGAATCTACTCTCTAGCAGCCATAGACCTCAAGTAGCAGAAAATCAAACTGAAGTCCTCATTATAAGGTTGGCTGAATTACAGCGAAAATTTAAGTCTCAACCTCAGAAGGTGTCAGCAGTTAAAGTAAGGGCATTAATTGGCAAAGAATGGGATCCTATAACTTGGGATGGGGATGTGTGGGAAGACCCTGTTGAAATTGAGAACTTTGAATCTTCAGATTTTTAAGAATTTGCTCCACCTGAAGAAGTAGTACCCTCAGCCCCACCCCTTGAAATAATGCCTTCTCCACTTGAGGATATTAATCCCTCAGAGCCTGATAAACTAGCAGTGACTTTTGCTGAAAATACTGATGTTTCTCAGGGCCCACCAATAGTTTCTTCTAGACCTATAACCAGACTCAAGGCAAAGCAGGCCCCTAAAGGGGAGATAGAAAGTGTAGTCCATGAGGAAATACACTATACTAAAAAGGAGCTTAATGAGTTTGCTAATTCATTCAAGCAGAAGTCTGGGTAATATGCATGGGGATGGATTTTAAGAGTGTGGAATAATGGTGAAAGGAACATAAAAGTAGAGCAGGCTGAGTTTATTGGCATGGGCCCTCTGAGTGGAGATTCTAGTTTTAACATGGAAGTTCGCACAGTTAAAAAAAAAGGTGTCAAAAGCTTGTTTGATGGCCTACTGAAAAGGAGTTGGAGATGCCTGATATCCCTTGGCTTAGTGTTGATGAAGGTATTTTAAGGCTTAGGGAAATTTCAATGTTAGAGTGGATACGTTGTGTAAACCCCAATCCTCCACAGTGGGAAGGTCCTGAAGATATGCCCTTCACCAGTCCTATAAGACCCAAACTGGTGAGAGGGGCACCAGCACATTTAAAGAGTTTTGTTCTTGCCCTTTTCCTTGTGCCAGAACTTAGGGTTGGAGATGCTGCTGCTCAATTAGATGAATTAAATTCAATGGGTTTAATTTGGCCCCGAGTGAACAAGGGCCAGGTGGCAGCATTGAATTGCCAGAGACAAGGTGATCGGAGTTATTATAATGGACAGCGTAAACAAAACAATGTTTATAATAACATACCCTGTAATGGGCAGAGAGGTGGAATTTATAATGATATAAGTCGTTTGAACCTTTGGTGCTGGCTAATCAATCATGGTGTTTTCAGGGATGAAATACATAGGAAACCTACTGCATATCTGTTTGATCTGTATAAGCAGAAAAATCCTCAAATAATAGAAAGGCTGCATTGGATCATGGCAAAAGGCAACCTCAGCCAGTGAATCCATTTACAGTCTTGAGCCAGTTTACAGATGCAGAACCCCTTCAATGAAGGGGTGTCCAGGCTATGAATTCCAGAAGATTAAGACAAGTAGATCTCCCAGTTCAAGGTCATCTGGGATTAAAGGCATAGAGGTGCATGCCTTTAATCTAAGCCACACCGTCTGCAGGAGACCCACATGCCTTTAATCTTGTCCACACACTCTGTTGGAGACCTACAGCCTTTAATCCGGGCTATACCCTCTACTTCAGATATATAAGGACATTGGAAGAAGGAAGATTTACTCACTCTTCCTTGCCTGCTTGCCTTGTGGGACTGAGCAACTGCTAGATCCTTGGACTTCCATCCACAGCTGCTGCTGCCCATTTTGGGGGAGTTGAATTACAGACTGTAAGTCATCGACAAATTTTCTAACTATATAGAGTCTGCCCATACATTCTCTGACTCTAGAGAACCCAAGATAATACACAGGGGATCCATATTTCATAGAGATTTGCCTGCCTCTGCCTCACAAGTTCTAGGATTAAAGGCAGGTACCAAATTCCCAGCAAGTTTTGATTTCTAATTACTGGTGATTGGGCCATTTGTCATGGTGCACGTGTGGAGGTGGGAGAAAACCTTTCAGATGTGTTATCTTCCTGGGATCTAGAAATACAACTGTGGTCTTCGAGTTTGGAACCAGTACTTTTAACTCTAAACCTGTCTAGGGTCACTGGTTAAATAGGTTCTCAAGGTCCATTTGATGAACTGAGGTTTCTACAGTTTTCTTCGAGAAAGGTACCACTGTTTTGTGTTTGGAATTTGATATTGTTGGACAAGTTCTCACTGTGTGGATCCAGTTGGCCTGAAACCCACAGAGATCCTCCTGTGTTTGCTTTTGGACTACTAGAATCAAAGGTAGGCACCAAATACTGAGAATGCATGGGTGCTTATTAAAGCTTTGCCTGCCAGCCCCCAGGCCCCTGTCATCCCTAAAATAGTATCACCTTGTACAGCTCTGGGGGGTCCTTGATTTCTCTCTCTAGAGCATCCTGGCTAGGAACTCAAAGAGATCTACCTCCATTTGCCTTCTGAGTGCTATGATTAAAGGGGTGTACCTCTATCCATGGCTAAAGAAATTAGTTCTCACTGTCTGGATCAGGCTGCCCTGAAACTCATAGACATGTTCCTGCCTTTACTGCTAGAGTTCAATGGTGTGTACCACGTGCAGGGATTGCACAGCTGTGTTGTTAGAGCCTTATTATTTCTTTGACTTCCATCTCATAATGCTTTGATCTTGGTTTTCACACTTATAACTAAGTACCCATCTTGATCATGATGGTTCTAAAGTCCTTGACCAAACATTATCCCAACTAAACTTCTCTGTAGCAAGGCTTGCAGGTTCATGCAACCAACTGCAACACTTTCACATCATCAACATGAGCATATGGGTTTTGTTTCTTCGTTTCTTTGTTTTGTATTTGGCTTTTAATTGTTGTGGTCTTGTTGTTTTGAGAGAAAACCTCGGTATTTAAACTTTTGCTAAAATGCAACTCCCTACACAGTCAAGTACATGTTCACAGTAATGAATACACTGAAACAAATGCACAAACAGAGACATTAAAACCACATAGAGTAATTATATCCATATATAAACAAGTGTAGATATGAACTAACACAACATAAGTCAGTCAAGCAGACAGTGGAATCTGGACTTTTTAATTCTGTGTTTTTGATTTCACACAAGAAGATCCTCCTTGGAGGACTGAATCAGAAACTCTGATTCAATCAACCAACAGCAGGAAATGTGAATCTTAACAAAAACAAACAAACAAACAAACAAAAAAGCCAGGCAGTGGTGGCACACCCCTTTAATCCCAGCACTTGTGAGGCAGAGGCAGGCAGATTTCTGAGTTTGAGGCCAGCCTGGTCTACAAAGTGAGTTCCAGAACAGCCAGGGCTACAGGGGGAAACCTTGTCTTGGGGTGGGGGATGGGGGAATTCTTTAACAGGATTGAGTGGGTGGGGATTCAATGGACCAATGAGAAAGAAGAAGCTTGTGTGAGGAAGGTGGGGCTATGGGGAGGTGAGAGAAGAAAACTGTATAAAAGGCTCAGAGGAAGGCAAAGAGATGTCAGTGTCCTCAAGCTTGGATCACTGCCTGGTCCTGCTGGGAGTAGGAACCCTGGAGCCAGTGTCCATATCAGGTAAAAAATTTACCTCCATAAGGAGGTTTCCTGCAAGCTGGCCTAGCCTTATCATGATCTAGCTATAACTTCATTTCCAGTGTATATTGTTTAAATAGGATAGACTTCAGTTTTAATGAGAAATCAGATTACATGGGAATTGCTGAGGTTTTAAAGATAGAATGTCATTGAAGAATCTGGGCTTGAACTCTTTTTTTATTACAAGATATTTTAGATATTTTGTTTATTTACTTTTTTAAAAATTTATTTTGGTTTTTCGAGACAGGGTTTCTCTGTGTAGTCCTGGCTGTCCTGGAGCTCACTCTATAGACCAGGCTGCCCTTGAACTCAGAAATCTGCCTGCCTCTGCCACTGCTTCTGCCTCCCAAGTGCTGAGATTAAAGGCATGTGCCTCCACTGCCTGGTGTTTATTTACATTTCAAAGGCTATTCCCTTTCCTCTTTTCTCCTCTGAAAGTCCCCTATCCATTCCCCTCCCCCTGCTGGCCAACCCACTCACTTCTGCTTCCCTGGTCTGTCATTCCCCCCCACACACACACACACACACACTGGGACACTGAGCCTTCACAGGATCCAGCACCTCTCCTCCCATTGATGTCCAACAAGGCCATCCTCTGCTGTATATGCAGCTGGAGCCATGGGTCCCTCCATGTGTGCTCTTGATTGGTGGTTTAATCCCTCAGAGCTCCATAGGAGGGCTGGAACTCTTGGTCCTTCTGGTTTCATCCAGTTTTCTAGACTTTATCTGGAATTTCAGTTAGGTTCATCTTTATAATTTAATCCGTCTGTAGTCTCTTAAACTATGTTTCACAGATTATGGTTTTGCAAGTATATGAACTAGAATTTCTTCTAAAGTAGACCTTACAAATTACACTTGAGAAGGTTTCAGGAACATAAGCCGGAAATTCTGGCTTTTGGCTTGTGTCCCTGAAGCCACAGCTCACCCAGGATCTAAAGCTGTGGAAATGTGGTTGCTTCATTGTTGTCCAGGTGATTAGACATTGTGTAAGATATGTATGTGTGTATGTATGTAAATATCCAGGAATGTAAAAAAAAAATGTATATAGCAACCACACCTGAAAACCAAATGAATGTACTGGGTGCAAAATATCACAATGCAGGCAAGACTTGGCTACAAGAAGACACCTCATCATTACATGAAATAAAATAAAAAGAAGTAGATTATCTGGAATTTTTGCTGAATGGAAGAGCATTTGTGTAGTAGAAACAGACCCCACTACAGAATAACTTCAATGAAGACATTTAAAATACTATTTTTTAAAAGATTTATTTATTATATGTGAGTACTCTGTAGCTGTCTTCAGACTCATCAAAAGAGGGCATCAGATCTCATTACAGATGGTTGTGATCCACCATAAGGTTGCTGAGATTTGAACTCATGACCTCCAGAAGAGCAGTGCTCTTAACCACTGAGCCATCTCTCCAGCCCCTAAAATCCTACTTTACTTGATTTTCCTGAACCTGAACTAGCATGAAATATACTTTATAGATTAGACTGGTGTGAAATTCTCCCAACTCTTCCTCTAAAGGGCTTCAGTTATGTTTTAGAGGCTTGTTTGGCATCTACGCAGAGTTCTAAAAGCAAAGGGCTCTAGGCATGTATAGTGGAGGAAAAAAAGAAAATCCAAGGCTGCTAACCACACACAGGAGCATAGTGTGTGACAGTAAGCCTGGGCTACATAATGAGTTCCATTCAAGATTGGAAGGAGAGCCAACTGAACGGAAGCATCTTTTCTAGGCAATAACATATTTTAAAGTATAAACAAACATTTGGAAGTACTGATAGGTATAATGTCTCATCTCTTTCTTTGTCTGAACTCTAACTTGTCATGGGAAACTCCCCTCCCTGTAGCCTATGTAAACTTGGCTTCTCCTCTAAGACTCACATGAGCAGGCGCTCTCATTCAGTAGCATGGCTTTTCAAATCTCTGGGGAAAGTTGCAGGTTTTAGTTAGGTTTTGCATTTTATGTATTTATGTATTTATTTTTATTTACTTCTTTAATTAATTAATTAATTTATATTTATTTGTTTTGGTTTTTTGAGACAGGGTTTCTCTGTGTAGCCCTGGCTGGCCTCTAACTCAGATATCTGCCTGCTTCTGCCTCCCAAGTACTGGGATTAAAGGCATGTGCCAGAACCACCTGGCATACGTTTTACATTTTAGATGTGGTCTGATTATATATCCAGGTGGCTATGAATTTTACCTCATTTCCCAAAACAATATAATATAGCCCAGATTTCTCACCCTGGCCTTCAAAGAGTTAAGTGATACATACATACAGGCATCTCATAGGATCTCCTTAGCCCTTCCCTGGAGGGATCAATCTATTGCAAGGACAATAAGCCTGGTTGCATCTGCGACATAAGCAGAATATTTTTTTCAGGGCCTGCAAAGATGTTCAGTGTCCTTTTTCCTGAAACAAGACTTTGTCCAGTCTGAACCTCTGCTTTATACTAGACATGAGATTAAGAGAAGCATGGGTTGATATTCCATGCAACAGTGGATAACTTTTTCTACTGTGGGTACTTAAAAGAGAATCCACATGCTGAGGGTGATGAACTTGTGGCTTGGAGACCAAAGGATTGTATAATTGGGCAGACTGTGTTCTCCATTATTGCCAGAGCATGGGCTCTATACTTCTGGTTCATGCAATATGTGAGAAATAGGACTTCTGAAAACTTAGCCTGAAATTATGTCTCCTAAATGCTTCACCAGGTTGCTTCTGACTGAATATCTAGCAGGATGAGCACCTACAACCCTCCTACACTCCAGTAGCTGGCACTGGATGCGCTGCTGAGGAAAGATGCCATAAACTCCTCTGATCTGGACTACCTGCCCACTGTGCTTTCCCCACCACTCTTCCTAGAGGCCTTCAATGGAAGACACACACACAGATATTGAAGGCAATGGTGGCAGCCTGGCCCTTTACCTGCCTCCCTGTGGGGGCGCTGATGAAAACCCCTGATGTGGAGGACTTGCAAGCTGTGCTGGATGGCATAGATATAGTGCTGACACAGAATGTTAGTCCCAGGTAAGCAAGGCCCAAGGAGGCTAAATGGGGAATCATGGGAATAGTGGTAAGACACACATTAGGGCAGGAAGAATGGGGGAAACAGCACAGGGGATAATGATGCCATTGACATGGGGATATGTGGAAATACTATTCAATTTGAAAACTGACCTAAATGATAGTCATAGGTCAGGACAGCTCAGGGTACAAGGAACCATGTTAGGATGAGCCTTTCTGTGCCTTTCCTACAGGCACTAGATATGGAATAGACACAAGTCAAGAGCAAATGAATGAAGGGATGTGGGTCATGTCTCCAGATGCAGCTCCTTGCCTGCTTGGTGCAATGTACTTTGATGGAGCTGATCTTAGACATGTGGGATCCAGGCTAACTCCATGTTGGTTCATTTTACATTATGAAACTTTGCCTTTATCTTTCACAGAAGCAGGAAGCTTCAAGTCCTGGACTTCAGAGATGTGCACCAGGATTTTGGGGATGTATGGGCTGGAAGAAAGGATGAAGTCTGCTCAGCAAAGACTGGGAATGAGAAACAAGTTGCAAAGCACATTCCTAGATATGCACTGAGGCAGCGTTTGAAGGTGGTCACTGACCTGAGCCTTGACTTCTCTCTGCAACAACATCAAACATACTTACTACAATGGGCCCAGCGGAGAAAAGACTCTTTGAGGCTATGCTGTCTGAAGATGAAGATTTGTCACTTCCCAGTGGAGATTATCAGGGAGATCTTGAACATTTTTCAGCCAAACTATATTGAGGAATTGGAAATATACACAAAACAGGACCTATCCTTTCTAGGTTGCTTTGCACCTTGCTTTGGCCTGATGAGAAATCTTCACAAATTCCATCTAAGGGAAATAAGATTGAGGATCTCAGTTAGTGGTGTGCTTCATTTTGCAGATGTAAAGGACTGTGCTGCCAAACTCCTTTCTCAGTTCTCCAAACTCAACTATCTCCAACACCTCTCCATGAATGGTGGCTACTTTTCCAGTGACAACATGAAACTGTTGTTCAGGTAAGGAAGGATAGTGATCTGTTTCTGTTATAGCAACAACCTTTCCCTTTACTTCAATCATTTGTGGGCATCTCAGGTGTGACGGTCATAGAGGATGTTACAGTGATGCACTTATTACACTATCAATGTGTGGACTGTTTCCTTCTTAATGGAGCTCACTTGATTCGGTCCCCACTTATGTTGAAGAGTATTGGCTGGGGTAAGGAATATTGAGAAAGCTGTCTTGTAAGCATGTCCATTGTGTGGGTCAGATGCTGTAAGTGTGCTTTCCATATTACCCTTTGGGATCCAGGCAAAACTGATTCAAGGTAACAGGACAGATATGGGGAGGCTCCACAACTACCCTCTACAAAGATTTGTGAGAACAGGAATCCGTTTGTTCCTCTATTGGAGTCAGTCAGCCTCTACTTCTCCATAAAGATTTGAACACAAGTTTTGACTAAGTAGACGGGAAATCTGTGACACTGTGGTGGGGGTCATCAGTGTCAAGGGTGAAACACTGTGATCAGGGATAAAGACTGTGGAGATTGCCGGGACATGGATAAAGTCTGCAGGACATAGGCCAAGATATTGCCAGAACCCTTCTGTGCTAGTTCTTTCTAGGTGTGCTCTCCTAGCATGATGGTGCAAACTCTAGTTCTCTGACAGAGTGAGGAAGGGTTGTTGCAGACATGCGGTCTGATCCCACCCTACCTGAGTGTAATATGCTTCAGTAAACAATGCTATGAGGAGACACCAACATGCTGTTTCCCCAGGGTAGACCTTCAACATAAGCATAGATTGACTCTACATATGTGGATTCTCTGTGTCAGTATCAATCTTACTAGAGTCCTCCAGCACCATGAGTCAGAAAATTTTTCTTGTTCTTTCTCTAGATGCCTGAAGAGTCCCTTGGAGTCCTTGTCTATGACTGTCTGCCAACTCTCCAAGTCAGACTTGAAACACACGTCAGTGTGTCAGAGGCTCTATCAACTGAAACACCTGCACTTCAATGATGTAGTGCTTCCCAAGTCCTGTTCCAAGAGTCTCTGAATTCTCCTAGAGAATGAATCTGAAACTCTGCAAACCCTGCAGTTAGAGAACAGCAGGATGAATGACTCTCAGCTCAAAATCCTTTTGCCTGCTCTGGGCCAGTGCTCACAGCTCACCTCTGTCAATTTCTATGAGAATGACTTCTCCACTGCTGTAATAAAGGACCTTCTGCAATGCATGGCCAATCAAAGCAAGCTGGTTGTTGAGCAGTACCCTGCCCCACTAGAGTGCTATGATCACGAGGGTTATCTTATAGTGGACAGATTTTCCCAACTGTGTCAAAATCTCATGGACATTCTCAGGGCCAGAAGGCAGCCCAAGACAATCACATTTGCTTCAGAAACCTGCCGTTATTGTTGGAGTCGCTGCATCTATGATATGAAGACCAGACTTTGCCGTTGCTGGCGGTAAAGAAGAGGTTGATTCTAGATGCTAGGACATGATATCTGAGGAAGTACGTTCATCATGGGGTTCCGGAACTTTGTGGTTTCAAATCCATTGGAATCAAAATGGTGTTCTGTGTATGGAGACCACAAGGGTCACTTGAAATGAAGAATAAGATAATAACATCAGGTGTCTTGTAGAATCAGAAAGACGGTACTGCGTTTCTAAATGTGCCCCCATCGGGACAGAATCGCCAGTGACTTCCCCATGTTGTAAATATATGGCCAATTTATGAATGTTCTCCTCTCATGTGCTACTGAGTCACTGACCTCAGTTTTAGGTTTATGTTCATATTATCCTATGACATCATGATATATGATCAAAGAAATTATCATGTAAGACATATTGGTAGCATTAAAGTCAATTAAGACATTGTATTTTACTCTTTGCTTCCCACTCTTTGGCTCCTTGGTATGTACGCAGAATTGTCAAACTAATTGTGAGTGGCTCTTGAAAACCAACATCTGTCCAGAACCTTCCTTGTGATGTGATATGATGTGATTGTGGACTCAGTGTCATTCCTACACTAGACCCTGAAGTCACACACACTCTAGAAATGGGGTGTGGGGGAGTTGTTAAAAGTATCATTTTTCCCAGACATGGGCTATCATAAGACTTACTATGACCATAGTCTATCTTCTTGCTCTTCCATAATTTGAATAGTTTTATCTGTGAAAGTGTGGTCCCACAATACAACTTATTCACACAAGTAGAATGCATACTCTATCCATCTCCTGAGGGCCGTCTGTCTTCCAGGTCACTTCACCCACAGAAAGGTAGAGACAGGATAAGCAGGTTTGTTATGCCTCAAACCCACTGGGGATTGATGTTCTCCATGTGCTAACAGTGTCCTATTATTGTTGTTGTTATTATCATTATTATATTATTTTATTTCTTGATTTATAATCTAGCCTTGGCTTGCACCCCAGCCCCCCAGTTATAGAAAAGAACTGCAGGGACAAAAATGGAGAAGGGGCTACTAGTGTTTTTTAAGACAATGGCGTGGCCGGGCAGTGGTGGTGCATGCCTTTAATACCAGCACATGGGAGGCATAGGCAGGAGGATTTCTGAGTTTGGGGCCAGCCTGGTCTACAGAGTGAGTTCCAGGACATCCAGGGCAACAGAGAGAAACCCTGTCTCAAAAAATCAAAATCCCCCACCCAAAAAAAAAAAAAAAAAGACAATGGCATGATTTTTGCAATGAAGTCTTCTATGGAGGGAATTCATTCTGCATCTTCTGGTTCATTGACTCTGGATACAGCTCCATGTCAAAACTGTTTCCTCAGCATTGTAGCTCTGACTCAGCACCTCAGGACTGTTTTGTTACACAAGCACATGCATAATGTGTTTTAGGTTGTGTTGTCCAGATGGTGCCAGCCTATAGAGCAAACTCATTTACTATTCATATACGATTGAGTACTGTGCTTTCTGTTGTGTATCCTACCTCAAAATTGGACACCTTAGAGGCAATAGAGATTGTCCAACAGATTAGAGCCCTTGCTATGCTTTTAGAGCACTAGGATTCATTCCTGCTACCAACCTGTAGGCTCTTATCCTTCCAGCTCTGTGGAACTCAACATTTATTCAGTCCTATTCCCACATCTGAAATCCTGTGTGTGTAGTGAATATAAGTTCATGCAGGCAAAACATACACATTACACATAGAGATACAGACCTGTGGGATGCAGCTCAGATACCATTCCCAGCACAGCTACTACCACCCTAACATTCCCACATCAAGCACCTAACAATCTATAAAGTAAAAGGAAAACTCATCCTGATGTGCAGAATAGTTCTCCATCCTTCCTCACCTGAGCAACTTTTTCACGTGGTGTCTTTGAAAGCAGACACTGTTTACCTGTGTTCTCCTGCATTTCTTTAAGGGGGTTATTTACTTATTTATTTATTTTATTTATTTATTAATTTATTTCTGGCAAAGTCTCTCATACATGACTTTCCACGAACTCCACAAAGAAAGACAGACAGGACATACAAGCATTCAAAGACATTATTCTATCTAGATGCTTTTTGTTTCAATCAATTGCATTGTGGCCCTGGTCATGATAGATTCATGCTAATCCTGTGGTGAAAATGCATTCGGTCTTCTGTGATCCTAACAGTCTTTAGGACCTCTTGCAAGGTTCAAAGTTCTAAAGTCTCCTCTGACAGTCAAGGCAATATCTTGAAAGTCATCCATCAAGAACATAGAGAGAAGTAGGCAGGACTCTCATGAGCAAGTAGAAGGATTTTCATGGAAGCAAGCTCCTGCCCCTTTAAATGATGGCTGCAATCCCTGCCAGGGGATTTTGTTTTTTAAAAAAAGGTTCTAGAGAAAAATCAGCCAGGACAACCAAGGACACACAGAGATAATACAAACAAATACAAAACAAAATAATTTACCCACCTACAGAACCCAGGTATGCAGATCTCATCTGAGCAACCAGAGTGTGTGGAGTTCCAGGCCCCTTCTAAGTCAAGCATCTCTGAACTGTCAAACCCCAGAGGCTGCTGTTGCAGAGGGAGTGGCCATGTCCACATCCTATCTGACAACTGACCTAGGCTGTTTCACTCCTGTAGACATGGAACTCACGTGTGTCCTAGAGTGGGAAAGGATGATTGAAATGATGGTGGCTTAAAGGAAGTGTTTTGTTCTTGCCTGGACCTGATATCCTGTCATCTCTTTGTAGCCAGTTCCTAAGTTCTGAAGTCAAATTGTTCCTTTCTTGTAGATGTAACCTGCAGAACCCACAGATCCCCACAACCCAAACCCCTGCTACTTTTACCCACACTTCCACTCTGCCCTTTACTGGGAAATAAGATAAGAAATCCTAGTGGATGAGCCAATCTTTTGTTGCTACGAAGCATGTCAGTGTCCACATCCCTCCCCTAATGAAACTCTAAAACTTTAAAATTGAGAAATTTCATTGAAAATTATACAGATAAAATAGTCGGCCTAAAATCATTTCTAAATTAATTGCCAAATTAAGTACAAATATTTTGTAATAAAATAGAAGATTTACATGGAAAATATGACAAAATTGAAGAAGTATATAGAATTTTTTTAAATTTAAGATAATAATGGAAAATTATACAGATAAAATTGCAGGCACATAAATATTTCTTAATCAATCAAGAGCCAAATTATAAATATTACTGACACAACTAGAGATTTACATGGAAAATAGTTCTGATCAAATAGAAGAAATATATAGACATCACATTAAAAATCACAATTTTCACAGAAAACTATACAAATAAAATGGTAGGCATAGAAACATTTCCAAATTAATTTGAAGAGGAATTATTAACATTTTTGATAAAATTGAATATTTACATGGCATATATTTTTGATAAAAGTGAAAAAATAAATATAAAAACATGTTAAAAGTGACAATTTTCATGCAAAATTATACAGATTATTTGGTAGACATAAAATATATGGCTAAATTAACTGAAAAATGAAGTAGGAATGTTTTGTGATAAAAAAAGAAGATTTACATGGAAAATTTGACACAATTGAAGAAATTAATATTAAATCATATTTAAATCTAAGATTTTCATGAAAAATTATACACATAAAATTGTAGACATAAAACATTACTAAATTAACTGAAAGTGGAATTAGAAATATTTTGTGTCAAAACTAAAGATTTACATGGATATTATTCTGGAAAAAATTGAAGAAAATATAGGAAATAGTGTTAAGTTTTGCAATTTTCTTGAACAATAATACAGATCAATTGGATGATATAAACTATTCTAAGTTAATTGATAGCAAATTGTAAACATTTTCTGATAAACTTGAAAATGTAAAGGGAAGCATTTCTGATAAACTGAAGAAATATAGAGAACAATATTGAAATTTAAGATTATAATGGAAAATAATATAGATCAATTGGTTGACATCTGGACAATAATTGAGGAAGAAAGTATAAATATTTTCTGATAGATTTGAAGAAACATGAAAAATAAAAGTGATGAAAAACACAGGAAAACATGTTAAAAATTGAAGCTTATCATAGAAAATTATACAATTATATTTGTACTCATAAAATATTTCTAAATTAACTAAAAGTGTAATTATAAGTATTTCCTGACACAATTAGAGATTTACGTGGAAAACATTTTTGACAAAATTAAAGAAATATATAGAAAGATACATTAAATTTCACAACTTTCAGGGAAAATTATGCAAATAAATGGTAGACATAAAAACATTGCTTATATAATTGAAAGGGGAAGTAAAGCGTTTTCTCATAAAGCTAAAGATACATAGATAATATTTTTAATAAATTGAAAAAACATAGAAATACATGTTAAAATGGGTGTTTTTCATTGAAATTTTTTCAGATAAAATGGTAGGCATAAAAACTTTTCTAAATTAATTGGAAATGAAGTAGAAATATTTTGTGAAAAAATAGATTATTTATGTAGAAAGTATGCTTGGTAAACTAGAAAAAGGTATTAAATTTGACGATTTTCATGGAAAATAATATCAATAAATTGTTTGACATCAAAAACATTTCTAAATTAATTGAAAGTGGAATTATAAACATTTTCTGATAAAATTAAGATTATTATGCAAAATAATATGGATATATTGGTTGAATTGAAAATATTTCCAAATTAACTGAAGGAGGAAATATACATTTTTTGATAAAATGGATGATTTAAGTGGAAAATATTTCAGATAAAATTGAAGAAATGCACAGAAAAACTGATGATTTTCATGGCACATTATTCAGATAAAATGGTATACATAAAATCATGGCTAAAATAATAGAAAAGTTACATCAAAAATATTTATGAAAACTGAAGAAAAATTGAAGAAATATCAGGAAAAATTAAAATTGAAGATTATCATGGAATATCATACAGATAAAATGGTAGGCATAAAAATATTTCTAAATTAATTGAAAGTAGATTTATAAGTATTTACTGACACTATTACAGAATTAGATGGAAATAAAATCAGAAAAAAATGAAATACATCGAAAAACAAATTAAAATACACTATTGTCTCGGGAAATTATACAGATAAAATGGTATACATAAAAAAAACGTTGCTAAATTAGTTGATAAATGAAGTAGAATCACTTTATTATACAATTGAAGATTTATCTAGAAAATACTTATAAGTTGAAGACATTTATAGGAAAACATGTTAAAATAGAAGAATATCATAGAAAATTATACAGATAAAATGAAAGGCATAAAAATATTTCTAAATTAATTGAAAGTGGAATTATAAATATTTACTGACACAGGTAGAGATTTACATGGAAAATATTTCAGATAAATTTGATGAAATATATCAAAAACACGTTAAAATTTCTGAATTCAAGGAAAAGTATACATATAAAATGGTAAAAATAAAAATCATTGCTAAATTAATTCAAAAAAGAAAAAAATTATGATAAACTTAAAGATTTTCATGAAAAATTATGCAGATTAAATTGTAGACAAAAAGCATTAGTAAATTGATTGAAAGTGAAATAATAAACATTTTATATCAAAATGCAACATTTCCATGGAGAGTGTGTCTGATAAAATGGAAGAAATATGTAGAAAATCCTGTTAAAATTGTCAATTTTCTTGGAAAATTATACTGATAAAAATGTAGGCATAAATATTTTACTAAATTAATTGAAAAAGAAAGAAAAATCATTATATGAAAAAATTGAAGGTTAACAGGGAAAGTATTTTTAAGTGTTAAAAGTGACCATTTTCATGGATAATAATAGGGAAAAATTCGTTTATTTAAAACACATTTCTAAATAATTTGAAGGAGGAAGGACACACATTTTCTGATAAAATGAAAGGTACATGTAAAATAATTCTGATAAAATTGAAGAAATATCCTGAGAAAATGTTTTAAAATTGACAATTTGAAATTATTTCTACTTACCACTGCCGTGTAGTTTAGTTTTTTTCTATATATTTCTTTAATTTAATCAGAAATATTTTCCATGGAACTATTCAATTTTACCAGAAAACTTCTACTTACCAATCAATTAATTTAGAAATCGTTAATATGTCTTTAATTTCATGTGTATTATTTTCCAGGACCAGCAGTCTCAAGTAAACTGGAACGCCTAGATCTCTCAGACACTGGAACATCAACCAGGCAGTACACGCCAGCTGATATGAGGCCCACAACACATATACAGCAGAGGACTAACAGGTCTGACTCAGTCAGAGAAGGCACACCTATTCCTCAAGAGACTGGAGGCCCCAGGAAGTGGGGAGGTTTGGTAGGGTGAGGGATGTGGGTGGGGTGGCGCCACCTTGTGGAGAAGGGGAGAAGTTATTGGATGTGGAACAGTCAGAAGGTAGGCCGCGAGGGGAAATAAAATCTGGCCTATAAAACAAAGGATTAAAGTAAGAAAATTAAAACAGGAAAAAAGAGAAGCATTATTTCAATTGGACTGAATCTTGGGATATGTGCAGAGAGTGAAGATGTGCTTCCATCGTGTTGTTTATTTTTCTCTATGAAATGCATTTTTGGAAAGCAATTATAGGTTAATGTTTTTATGTGCCTGGGCATTCAGTTCAACTGTGCAGAGAATGTACTGCCCATTCTGAACATCTGAGTTCTGTTCCTCTATCCATGTCAGGTTTTTCAGAGCTGTCTCTGTGTCTAACTCAAGGGTCAATGAATGCCTCTCACTTGCAGCTACACTTGTATGCACTTACAAGCACCTGTGTACCTATAGCACACACATACACATAAGTAAAATAATATAAACATTTTGTTGAAATTTTGTTAAATTTATTGTTCTAAATGGGTTGATTATGACTCATTTTATTAGAAATAATTTTATAATTCATTTCATAATAATTTTGAGCAAGTATTATGTGAAAATGTATGGATTTCAGCAGACACCTCCTAGGGTTATGTAATCTCACTTATTATATAATCCTGGTGATGGGTTCACTTTATCATATTTAGTGTTAATGGATATAGCTGCTTAGCCATGGCTGGCCACAGGTGTCCTTTAAAGACATTGATTTCTTTGTAAATGATTACAAGCTAAATCTACCAATCTCCCTTTTTTTATGTAGGGAGCAATTTTTGTAAACAAATAATCTTTTGAGTACTACTGGTTCTGTAGTTGACAACATAATTTTAATAATTTTGACTAACTGTGCAATAACATTTTACCTCATAACATTGCAGCAACTGTATGTGTATTAAAATATAAAATATAAGATTCTTCACATTCTATAAATCATGAGTCAAAAATTATCCACAACTTCATAGATATAAAATCATGTGAATTTTTAAAATGTGGGATCTAGCTCATGAATAAAATCTTTAGTCATTTCGTTATCAGTTTATTTTTAATGTTACAAGTAATCATTTGTCCTCTTCATTAATCACACAGAGACATTGAATCTTGAATACCACCATCCAACTACTACAGTCCAGTTGACCTGTTGCCAATTTCCCTTCTCCACCATCTCCTGCACTTATGTGGTGACTAGAAAATATTTAGGGACACAAAATTAAATATGAAAAAAATAAGTAAATGTTATTAAAATTCAAGGTTGGAATATAAATGTAATTTCAGAGGAGATCAGTTATTATAATAAAGTTGTGTAGACTTCCTTTAAACTCCAGTTTGAATATATATATATATATATATATATATATATATTTCTTTTTGAAGTGACATCTTCCGTGAATTTTCAATGAATACAATGTGGATGTTACTGAAGAATGGGTCTTAAAGGGACATTGTTAATGATCATATTTGCATATTTGCATGAAGACTTACTTAGAAAAGTGATAATATTTGTTAATGTTGATGCATTTTAGATCCATTCTTCATCCCATTATGAGAACAGAGTTGATGAACGTTATGGATTTAATACAATCACAAACACTCAATTGTCTTTTTGGGAATATCACTGTCTTGGGAGCAGGTGGCTCCCATTCCATCCTCCCAGAATTTTCTGAGTTAAGGACCTCAGTCAGAACTGCACACCAAGGGCATGCTCTGAGAAAAAAAATAGCTACATGCCTATATCAGTAGTTTTAACAATCTCTTCCATACTTACATTATAATAGCATGTTCACATATCTACAATCTTCTTTGTTTCATTCTGTATATTTTAATTCTTCAGTCTTTATTATTTTAACTTATGTTGTTATCCCCCCTCCTTGTTTTACCCCCTGACACTTCCTCTTCTCATACCACCTCTCCCATCTCCAAGAGGATATCCACAACTCACAACTCTCAGACCTTAACCATTCCTGGGTCCTAACAATTCTCAGGGGGTCAATGTGTTTTCTCCTTCTGAGGCCAAACCAGGCCATCCTATATCATATATGTGAGGGCCTCATGTCAGCTGGTTTATGCTGCGTGGTTAGTGGTATAATGTGAGAGAGATCTTGGCTATCTGGGGTGTTTGAGATTGTTGGTCTTCCTATGGGTCACCCTATTCGTCAGCCTATTCCAGCTATTCCATAATTCAACCACTGGGTTCCACAGCTTCTATCCATTGTTCAATATAATATTTTGTACTTGTGAGAAGAAAAAGAAATTTTCTGCCTCAGACTACTGGCCAATAAATTGAAGACTAGGTGAAAAAATAGGCAGTGCACTATCATATATGTGGTCCTACTGGAAGTAAGAAAATGTGATCTGATTTCACCTTTGTAAATTATTTAGTTAATTTGTTTATTTGACTTGATAGATGGTTTCTACTTATAGACATGTCTGTTCTGGAACTCACTTCCTATATAAGGGCATAGATTCAACTGCCTTATCAAATTTTATTAGAAGTTATAAGGGGGGAAATATCCGCAAAAGCAATATGATGAATAAATTTGTAATAAGGATTTGAGAATTTTATTTCTTCCAGAGTAAACAAAGCAAGTAAAGGGGTAAAGATTTTATGGAGAATGTACACAAGATTGTCAGATATGATACTTCTAGTCATCAATAGAGGAGCCAGTGAGAGTGATTTCAAAAGTAGATACATGCACTATAATCCAATAGTTCCTGAATTATTTATTCAAAAATATGATTTCTCCCTGACATTTTGGATAGAATTTCTGTCTGGTCTTATTAAAATGATGTAGATCCTGAGTACAAAGATGCATCCAAGCAGCCCTGCACTGGATGCTAAGATGGAGAAGATCTCCACAGCAACCATGACCTTGCCTTTGGTGCTATAGTAGACAGGGAGGAAGGTGACCCAGACACTGCAGAACACTAGCAGGCTGAAGGTCAAGTACTTGGCTTCATTGAATGTGTCAGGCAGATTCCTTGCAAAGAAAGCAACAGTGAAGCTTCCAAGTGCCAGGCAGGCCAAGTATCCAAGGACACAGTAGAATGTAGTAACTGAGCCCTTGTTGCACACAATGATGATGTGGCCATGCTCAGAGTGTTCATCAATATCAACAAAGGGAGGAGAAACTGCTAGCCTTATTGCACACAGAATACATTGGAATAGGGATCATATGGGAATAATGTAGTTGGATGTTCCAGATACAAGGAATTTTCTCAACCTTCTTCCGGGGTCTGTGACTTTGAAAGCCAGAACCACAGTGACTGTTTTGGCCAGAACTATGGAAACAGCCACCGTGAACACAATTCCAAATGTAATTTGCCCCAAGATACAGGTTGCTTTTTTAGGATGGCCAGTGAAGGAAAAGGAGCACAGAAAACAGAACATGAGGGAAATGAGTAATATGGAGCTGAGGATTCTGTTATTGGCCCTCACAATAGGAATGTCATGGTGCTTGACAAAGACACAGAGTACCACAGCTGTGAATGCAGAGAAACAGAAGGCTATTAAGGCAAGAGCCATACACAAGGGGTCTTCATAGTTTGGAAACATTACACATTTGTAAACACTTTTGTTGTGTTCCGTGTTGGCATACTGTTATTTTGTCCTATCACAATGTTCCACTGTCCCATCACAGTGTCCCACTGTCCAATCACAGTGCCCCACTGTCTCATCACAATGTCCCACTCTCTGATCATAGTGCCCCACTATCCCATCACAATGCCCCACTGTCCCATCACAGTGCCCCACTGTCCCATCACAATTTCCCACTGTCCGATCACAATGACACATTGTCACATCATAATGCCCCATTGTCCCATCACAATGACACATTGTCACATCATAATGCCCCATTGTCCCATCACGATGTCTCACTTGTCCATCACAATTCCCCATTGTCCCATCACAATGCCCCACTCTCCCATCACAATGCCCCGTTGTCCCATCACAGTGTCCTATTGTCCCATCACAATGCCCCATTGTACCACAAAGGGCCCCACTGTCCCATCACAGTGCCCCACTGTCCCATCACAGTGCCCCACTGTCCCATCACAATGCCCCACTCTCCCATCACAATACCCCACTGTCCCATCACAGTGCCCCACTGTCCCATCACAGTGCCCCACTGTCCCATCACAATGCCCCACTCTCCCATCACAATACCCCACTGTCCCATCACAGTGCCCCACTGTCCCATCACAATGCCCCACTGTCCCATCACAGTGCCCCACTGTCCCATCACAGTGCCCCACTGTCCCATCACAGTGCCCCACTGTCCCATCACAATGCTTTTATTAGTCAGGGTTTTTCTGAGTCACAGAACACATGGGGAGTCTCTATATATTTAGGGAGTTTCTTGAGCACTCACAGTCTGCAGTCCAACTCCCCAACCATGGTCAGAAGTAGCTCTAGATGGACGTCCAAGGATCTAGCAGTTTCTCAGTCCCATGATGCAAGCAGGCAGAAAAGAGTGTCTGCCTCCTTCCAATGTCCTTATGTAGGTCTCCAGGAGAGGGTGTGGCCCAGATTTAAGGCTGTCAGTCTCCAGGAGAGGGAGTGCCAAGATTAAAGTCTGTCAGTCTCCAGCAGGGGGCTTGGACTAGATTTAAGGCTGTCAGTCTCCAGCAGGGGGCGTGGCCCAGATTAAAGGCTGTCAGTCTCCAGTAGGGGGCGTGGCCCAGATTAAAGGCTGTCAGTCTCCAGCAGGGGGCGTGGCCCAGATTAAAGCCATGTGCTACTGTGACTTTAATTCCAAATGATCTTAAACTCGGAGATCTCCTTGTCTTAATCTTCTGGAATTCACAGAAACTATGCTTCAAAATCTCCATGCCAAGATCCAGGTCAGAAACTTGTATCTCTGAGCCTCCAGATTCAGATCACAGGAGAACTAATTCTGGATTAATTTTGAGATTGTAATTAGGATTCTTAACATTCAGGCTAAAAATTTGTCTTTTCCATGAAAAAGTGAAATTTATAACTATACAGTCATGTAGGGCTTCACAGCTATAAACTTCCCATGCAAGGAAGGACTCTAGAGACCAGGCTAGAGATCACTGTCCATGCTCAGGCTTGGTGGTCATTATCTCTCTCCAGAAAACACAAATCTCCTGGATAATATGAGCTGTGATCTGCAAAGATTAATGGGGTGTTGTTAGATTTGTGACATTTAGACCACACTTGGAGGCAGTCAGGTGGGTCCTGGCTCCCAAGGGTGACTCCCCTAAGCGGGCCCAGCAGAATCCCGGAGGGCCTCTCTCAGTCCCACCTCACCAGGCAAACCACTGGCTGCCCTCCTCCCAGGCTGCCCCGGGCGGCTCCCAGCCAAAGCCTGCTGAGGTCTTGAGCGAGCGCAGCGAGGAGTTTAATAAAGCTCGGGAGGCTCGCGCCTAGAAACTTCTCCGGGCTTCTGGGCTGGGAGCCTTCTATTTATTTGCTGCTGGGGGCTGGGGGCGGGTTTTGCGAGTGCCTCTGGTCACCGGAGTATTCGAAGGTGATGAACCCGCCCCTGAGAATCCTCTGAGAGAACAACTGGGCCCAGGGAGCGGGTGGGGAGCTGGGAGTGGCCGTGGCCTCCGAATCCAGACAGCCTGTCAGGCACTCCTCCTCCTCCTCCTCCTCCTCCTCCTCCTCCTCCTCCTCCTCCTCCTGCTCTGCTCCGCCCCGCCCTCCCTCTGCCTCCCGCAGAGTCCACTCCAGGCACCAGTGCCCCACAGGGCACTAAAGCCAGACTATTAATAACCCTCTGCCTGGCTGAGGGCTCAGGTCACACTCTGGAAATACCATCCTCAGAGCGTGTTCTGTCTTGCCTCCCGCTGTAGGGACTCGCAGAAGAGAGACAAGCCTCTCATTGGATTGAGAAGCACACGGAATCCCACTTACAGTAGGGCCCAAATCTTACAGCCTCAGACTTCTGAGAATGATTTTGTTAAAAATGGCAGTTGAAGTTATGAAGAGAGGGACGTTGCCAGGCAGAATCTATTGGGATAGGTAGGACTTGGGGTAAGAAAACAGGTCGGGCACAACTCCCAGTACAGCCTGAGCCACTGGGAATTTACAGCCTGGAGGCAGAATGGGGGTCAACGGGTGGGAAATGACCGAGGGGGATCCAGGGACCAGAGGGAAATCCAGATAAACTGATCTAACTGGATTCCTGTACGGATAGACTGGGGTGATCAGACCTTGCTTTGAAAGCCATGGGAGGACAAGCAGCCGACAGGCATGGGAGGGGTTGATCATACATGGAATGATGGGGGCTGTGGCTAAACTGACTTGTTCTAGTTAGAACTGGGTGAAGAGAACGCACCCCTGGGCCTCCGAGGAGGAGTCTGCCTGAAGTTTGGTCAAGGGGAGCGTTTCTATGAGCGGCATGCCTGCCGTTTCTATGAGAGTTTCTATGAGAGTTTCCAAGGCATGCCTGAGCTGCCGGTTTTCCACCTATGGAATGGGGCAGGAGAGGAGCCTGCTCTGCACCTGTCATCAGGAATGCATGACGTTATAAACTTCGCAGGGGAGTCTGTGCTTTCAAGCTTTCAACTTTCAGTTTATCGGTTGCATGTTTGCTCTTAAGTGCTTCATAAACATTAGCCGGTGGAACCCTGCCCCTCCGCGTTCGGATAGCCGTGAGCCCTACGACTGTCTCATTCAGCAGGAGAGTTAACAGAAGTCATCAGACAACTTTTTCTTTGCATTGACTGCCTTTTACATTCCGGAAAGCTTTTCACCACAGAGCTAGCTGCACCTCTAATCCTCTTCCTTCTGTAAAAGCATTTAACGTGATGGATTCACAAATAAAAACATCACACAGTGGGTTGAACTCGAACACCTGCCCGGTCCCAAATGCTGTCTAGCTCTGCGAACCCCTGTACACAGAACAGCCACGCCCTGGAGCCCCCACTTTGTGAGCCCCATACACAGAACAACAGCACCCTGGAGCCCCACCCCCTTTGTGAACCCCGTACAACAGAACAGCCATGTTGGAGCGTTCCTATGCGCTTTACACTTTAACTATCAATCACATCTTTATTTACAGATCCACCACACAGAACCAAACAGCAAAAATCTGTGATGGGATGGAAACTAGGAAAAAGATGTTTTCTAATGTCTTTTATGACTTGTGTCCGTTGCCTACGCTCTGTCCTTCCTCATTACCTAATATGGCCCTCCCTTGATGTTCTTTCTAAATAGTACTATGTTGTCCAACTACGCTATTCCTCATGGGGGGAATCCTAATCTATAATTGTGTCTGTGTGTGTGTGTGTGTGTGTGTGTGTGTGTTGTACACATGTGTTGATATATGTATGATGTGTGTGTGTTTGTACACATGTGTTGATGTATGTATGATGTGAGTGTGTGTGTGTGTGTGATGAATGATGTGTGTTTAAGTGGGTTTATGTAAGCAAGTAAACAGTCTCTTTTATTTCTGTATTTATTTTCAAATAGCACCTCATGAATCTTTCTAGACTGACCTTGATCTCACTCTCAGCTTAGGCTGGCCTTGAACTTTCGAGTTCCCCGTTTCAGCCTCCTGTGCAGGCTGGACGACAGACCAGCAGCACCAGGCTGGGTTTATATCTTTATTCTGAATAATAACAAATATCTAGATGCACTGTTCTCCAGGTGGGATATTTTGAAAGCCCAGCTCCAGGAAGAGCCATTTCTAGAAACTTCTGTTCCTCCATCTTGCTAGGAAAATGAATTCAGAATATTTTAACTTACAGGTGCCTGGGGTTTGGGGTTCCAATCATCAGCAGATGGATAGCTTGGGACTTGCCATTTTCCCTTTGAGAGTATTGGAGTCCCAATGCTGCTTTCTTTACGGGGACTTTGAGTCCCAGGTTGAGAAACCATTTTGATAGAAAGCCGTCCTCATAGGAGGTACTTTATTCAAAATAACAATTACTGAGAGGGATTGCTCCTGTGTGTCTTTCACTGTGGCAAGCTGCAGGCATGGCAGGAAATGTTCGCAGCCGTCTTTGTTAGGTAGTGTCAACCCATTTTGCAGATGAGGAAATTGGTGGCCTGTGCACACAGATGTCCTGTGCCAGGAACCCTGGTGGAAAAGCTAATTGTTTGAATCTTAGATCTGTACTGAGTGGGTGGGCTGAGACCCTTGGCTTTTGTTCCGGTAGAGAGAGGGTCCCACTATCCTAACTTGACTGTCCCCCCAGTACCTGGGTGGCCTCAATAAGACACAGAATGAGCTCATCATGCCAGAAGACCTAAGCTGACATCACGGCTGGGAACAGGCTGCAGCTGGGAGGGGCAGAGTGAGCCTGCAGCTAATTATGCGGGGAGTCACCCTGTGTGATGGACCATGCCGGTGCAGAGGCGAGGCTCTACGATGGGTGGGATGGGGGCAGCAGTCTCTGGTTGAGTGCCTGTGGATTTGGGCGGGCTTTGGGTTGTGTGTTTAATGTGCCCTTGGGCTGTATTGATTTATGGGTGAGTCTGTTCCGAGGATGTGCTCTAAGAGGCTTTCTTCTTCTTCTTCTTCTTCTTCTTCTTCTTCTTCTTCTTCTTCTTCTTCTTCTTCTTCTTCTTCTTCTTCTTCTTCCTTTTCCTCCTCCTCCTCCTCCTCCTCCTCCTCCTCCTCCTCCTCCTCCTTGCCTAACTCTGTGTGACCTTCAGTGGCAGATCTGGGATTCCAGCCTAGGCCATTGGCTCTGACCCAGCTGTCATGCTCTCTGAAATAAGAGTCGCAGTTCGTGTTTGCGCAGCACTGACCACATACCAAGCCCTAGTTCAGCAGGTTTCCTGTCCCTTTGTGTGGGTCTTTCTATGTGGCTCAGATTGGGTGGGAATTTGATATCTTCCCGCCTTAGCCTTCTTATTTGCTGGGGTTACAGCTCCTGCTCACAACATCCACCTTCATATTTATTCAACATAGTCCAGAGAGGTGAAGACACCTCCTCTAGGTCACACAGCCAATGGGATGTAGACTGCTCACAATAACCATGAAGGGAAAATATCACCCAGGCCTAGTGCTCCTCTGCACCACCTGGCATGGCATGCTTTTCTGGAATCTTACTGCATTCTGGGTCAGGTCAGCTTTCTGCCTGAGGATATTGAGAAGCTGCTAAGCCTGCTGACTGAAATGTAAGATGACTTGTGGGAAAAAGCGGTCAGTAGACACCTTAGGCCATCACTGACCAGCCAAAAACATGGGGTCAGACTCAGAGAGGCTTTGGAGAGGGAGGAAGCCTGGGCTGGTTCTTCCAGAAAAGGAGAAACTCTGGATGTGTGTGTGTGTAAATGTGTGCACATGTGTATGAATTGTGAGTGTGTGTATGTGTGTGCACATGTGTATGAATGTGTGAGTGTGTGTATGAGTGTATATATGTGTAAGTGTATAAATGTGTGTATGTGTGTGCCTATGAGTGTGTGTTTTGTGTGTATATGTGTGTGAGTGTATTTATGTGTGTGAGTGTATATAAATGTGTGTGTGTGTGTGTGAATGTAGAAACGTGAACATGTGTGTATATGAATGTGAGTTTATGTGTGTGTATGTGTATATGAGTGTTTTTATATGTTCATATACATGTGTGAGTATATAAATGTTTATTTTTGTGAGTGTGTATGTGTGTATGTGAGTGTGTCTTTATGTACATATACATGTGTGTGACTGTGTATGTTTATATAAATGTATGTGTATATAAATGTATATAAATGTGTGTTAAATGTGTGTACATGTGTGAGTGTGTATATGAGTGTGTTTTTGTGTGAGTATGTATGTATGAGTGTATTTTTATGTGTATATATATATGTGTGTGACTGTGTAAATGTAAGTGTCTGAATGTATGTGCATGTACATATGTGTGGAGTGTATAAATGTGTGTGTACACATGTGAGTGTGTGCATTAGGATGCTAGATCCCAGGACCCAGAGCAAACATTGTTTCACCTGCCTGCCAGCTACTTAAAACTTTCACACGGGAAATACCACAATTAATCTTCCAAAGAGACAGTTGAGGGAGAAGGTGACATCATCCTGCATTCCAGATCTGGACCCCACCCCCACTCCCCACCCCCACCCCCCACCCTCCAATCCCCACCCCCCAGCCCCCAGCCCCAGGAGGCAGAAGCAGGGGCTGTAGTCACACCGGCATTAATAAGGTAATTGTCTGACATCTTCCCATTCCTTAATCCCAGCACTATCATCAAAGACTGTGGGAAAGTCTCTCAAAGGCCAGGTTTCCAGTGAGCATTTTCCCTCTTGCTCCAGCACAGCCCTGGGGCTCAGGACTCTCTGGGGAAGCGGGGGTTGGGGTGGGGGCTCCTGGGGCGCTCCACCTTCACTGACACTCCAGGTCCAGGGCGACCTGTGTCCCTCTCTTCACTTTCCCAGAAGCCTTAAAGACGACACTAATAGAATCTGCAGCCTGCCGCACCTCAGGCACATAAGCACCATGCTTGGGTGTCCCTTCCATCTGGGTTCTTGATGGTAACATGCCGGGGCACAGCAGAGACTGTGTGAGCAGCGGATGCTCTCTGGGTTTGGTTTGCCCCACCCTGCATAGCATGAACAAGTCATAGCACTCGGAAATATCCATAATGGGTAGAATGGAAGGGAAGGTTTCCGAGCAACCCCCATTTTACAGATGAGAAAACTAATTTGGTGGATTCTCAATCCCAGTCTATGTGAACGTCAAGCCTGGATCTCTTTGGTCTGCACAGTGAGGTCATTACGCTTGCCCACCCCATCATCATTTCGAGAATGGCCTTGGCGGGGATATTGAGACCCTACCCTTTCTGGCCTATTTCTGCTTCTTAGAAACTGAGGTGAGCGGTTTTCCCTACCTCAAGTTTGCTGCCACGCCACAGGCCCAAAGGCAAATAGTGGGCTGAAGCCTCAGAAACCTTTCTTCTTAACAGGTTGTCTCAGGCTTTTTGTCATAGTGATGAAAATCTGACTAATACAGTACCTGGCATTGGCAACATGGAGATGGTTAAGAGGACCGTGGTCGATGGACCTGATGGACCTACAGAGGAACCAATCAGGAACTCGATTTGACTTTGTCCTGAGTTGGCTTAAGAGCCAGAAAATGTTTGGAAACGAAGGAGACCGCAGCCCCATCACTGACACACTGGGGAGTATGTATTATGGGAGTCCCACTCCCAGGAAGCCAGCAGAGGGAGTTTGCAGTGGTTCTGGTAGCAGGCTGAGCTGCAGATAAAGGAACCGGATGTGGATAGAGTCACTGGAAGGATCCCAGGGTTGAGAAAGAGCCATCATACAAAGGACTTGGATTTTAAACCTCGCTACTGGGAGAGTGGTGAGCTACAAATAAGGAGAACCCACTAGAAAGGGAAGAAGGGGTGTGGCCTTCTGGTGAGGAGGGGGCGTGGTCTGCTCTGTTGAGGAGGGGGCGTGGCCTGCTCTGGTGAGGGGGCGTGGTCTATTCTGTTTCTCAATCATTCCTTTCTCCTCTGTATGCTTATGTGCAAACATCTAGCCTAAAGGGTAGAAATGGAGATGGGGGAAGGGAGAAACCCTGGCTCTCCTGAGTCTCCAGAAGCAACCAAACTGCTAATTAAAATGGCTGCCAGTGCCGTAAAGCTTTGTGCAGGCGACAAGCAAGCTCTCAGTTAGCAACCTTGTTTGATTCTCTGCTGCCAAGTTTCCTACTATCTTAGCTCTTTAGCCACAGAGGCCTCCTGCCTCTCAGACAGAAGAGTCAAGAATGCTCTCGCCTGAGACCTTTGCAGCATCTGTTCCCATTGACAGGAACAGTGTCCCCCGGGGCCTCCCGACTCATTCGGACCTTTACACTTCATCTGCTCTGGGGAGCCTCCCTAACCGTTGGCGGCAACTGTCTCTCTCCTGTACTTGACACTAACTGATCTTTATTTCTCACTTCTAATTCTGTTTATCTCTCTCCCTCCTTTGGCATGGGTGTGGTAGGAGGGAGGAGAGAGGGGACTTTAATCCAATCGTTCATGGCTGTGTCACCAAGACCTGGTACACAGTGCTGAAGAAAACGTGTTGTGGTTGTCCTTGGGCGTGTTTGTCGGGCATTTCCAGTTTTCTCCGTCTGTGGTCGCTGGTTTCTCGTCGCTTCGCCCATTTCCTAGCAGAGGCAAAGCAAAGGAACAGAGCTAGGATTTGGTTCACGGTTCAGGGATGCCATCCTCTAAGGTGGTTGGAGTGGCTCTGGCTAAGACAATGGAAACTAGTGGCAGCTGCGTGCTATAAAGCACACACCAGCAAGTTCAGAGAGCTCAGCAGGAAGTGACTCCACCCATAACACTCAAGTCCCGCCCCCTTGGGAACGTGCTTCCTCCAGCAGAGCCCCTAAAGGCTCCATAACCTCCCCAAACACCCTACCAGCTGTGCGTCCCGAGGCATGAGCCTGTGGGAACAGTTCATATCCAAGGGCCTCAAAACTCATCGAAACGTCAATGCCTTTCAAAGCATTTAATCTGCAGGCAGGGTCCTGAGCTGTCTGCTATGATTATCAATGTTATAGTCCCGGCTCTCAAAAAGGGATATGAAGGAGACACAAACCTAGACGGCAGCCTAACCTAGCTGATTCTGACAGGCAGTCCTTGCGATGCTCTCTTTGCATGTGTGGGAATAGCTCTATTCACAAGATCATTCGCAATATGAATGACCCTTAAATGGGCAAAGCTTTCAGTGGTCTCATCGAGAAGGTTTTGTCTGGTATTCTGGTGTCCATTTCTCTCAGTCTAGGACATTTATGATGCATACTGTTTGTCCCTTAAGCGGAAAGCGAGCTCCTTGGGAAACAGAGACCTAGGAGGTCTATAACCATAGGGCCGCTTCTCCCAGAAGCCACTGTGGTAGAATAGGAGCTGGACTGACCAGTTGGTGACTATGACACCGGGCAACAGCTTTGGGAATTTCTTTTTTGGGACTGGGAGTTGCAGTTCTTGGGCGCGTGCAGCCTGAGGAAGCTCTCCGAGTCTGTGCTTGGGACAGGGCACAAAGAGCCTGGGATAATGCGGAGAGAGGAGAGGAATACCAGGAAGATGGCTCTGTTGGCATGGCAGCCCTAGGCTCACCCTGGATGAATGATAATTAGCTTTGTCTATGAACAACGATCACGCAAAGGGTCACCCATGAAAACTGGAGGACAGCTGATTTCTTGCCACTGCCCGAAGTCCAGGGATGTCTATCCAGTGCTAGTCCGATGCCCACAAAACCCCATGAAAACGAGACCTTTTCGGCACCTGTCACACGTGAACTGACTCTGTCCCCATCCCTCATCATCACCTCACGAACCAGGGAGCCACTTGAGTCACATCCGCATCTCTGCCTGAAGAAAGATGAACAGGACAATGAGAGACAAACACTCTAGAGAGGCACTCTCTAGAAACCCGTGTGAAGATTCTGCCCTTCACTGATTGGCTAAAAGTAGTCACCTGGGGCAGAACCAGCCTAGAGAAGGCATCGTTGTTTTCTTTCTCAGTGACTATAAGTCTAGTTAAAATGAAGGGCCTGTATTATCATGGATGAAGGAGAAAGGGATACTGGGAGGGGAGGGGCACTGGAGAAATCTTCACTTTCCTAAGAGAGGGGAAATGTTGTCCAACCACCCTAAATTTCCTCTAAGTTAAGCTCTTTCAGAAAGTGGGTGAGGAATGCGTAGCCACTAAGCAGATACCTTCACACAGTACCTCTGTGGAGAGCGTCAAATGGTGGAGAGACTCTGTACAGTTAAGTGCGGGAGTCATGGATTCTCTTTGGTTAAGATACCTTAATGTAGCCGGGCGGTGGTGGCGCATGGCTGTAATCCCAGCGCTCTTGGAGGCAGAGCCAGGTGGAATTCTGAGTTCAAGGCCAGCCTGATCTACAGAGTGAGTTCCAGAACAGCCAGGGCTACACTGAGAAACCCTGTCTCGGAAAAAAAAAAAAATCCAAAAAACCTAAATAAATAAATAAATAAATAAAAGATTCCTTAATGTAGAAATAGGAGTTGAGGGAGAGAGGTCGAGGCAAAACAAACTCTCTCTCTCACTCCCTCTGTGTGTGTACCATTTCCATCCCATTATCCTCTTCTAGTCTGTTTATTTCAGGTGTGTGTGTGTGTGTGTGTGTGTGTGTGTGTGTGTATAAGTATGAGTATGTATGAGAGTCTGTGAGTGTGCATGTGAGTGTGCATGAGTATGTGTAAGGAGTGTGCAAGATTGTATATGGGTGTGTGTGTGAGTGTGCATGTATGTGTATGGTGAGAGTATGTGGGAGAGTGTGTGAGTGTATGTGTGTGAGGGTATGTATAAGTGTATGTGTGCACGCGTGCGTGTGTGCGTGTGTGTGTGTGTGTGTGTGTGTGTGTGTGTGTGTGTGTGTGTGTAGAGTACAGGAGTGGGTATGGGTGTGAGTATGAGACTGTTGTTGAGTGTGTGTGTGTGTGTGTGAGTGTACCTGTGAGTGTGTGTGTGTCAGTGCAGGAGAGTATGTTTATGTGTGAGAAAGTATGCATACACATATGCACAGGTATACACGCATACACATGCACACACGCGCGGGGCGCACGCACACACACACGCGCGCGCGCGCACACACACACACACACACACACGCACACACACATCCACGCACACAAACAACCCAGAGGACAACCTTGGGTGTGGCTCTTCAGTGTCTAAGCTACCTCCCCAGCCCCCTTTCTGTTAGGTGATGTGACTCTATTGAATATGGTTGGTATTACTCATTTCAGGTTTAGCTGTGCAAGAGTCTATTGCCAAAGAGGCCTAGTGTTTGCTGCAGTTCGAGAACGCATCGGATAAGTTTCTATAGCAATGCAAAGAAACACAAAGCAAAAAGAAAAGCTGACTACCTTTTATTGTCAAGTTTCAGAAGTAGCTTGGTGCTGTCCCTAATGGAACAGCTGCTGATCATAGCAAAAGGAGGTTTGATTTGGGGTTGTGGGTCCCCGGACCCCCACCCCAAGGATGGTCCCCTGCCCTCTTATCAGAACAGTATTTGTCAACTTCGGACAAAGCAGGACAGCTTTCTGATCACAAAAGCTAGGAGTGAAGGAGAACCAGGTAGGGGTAATTTACACGAGACCAACCAGCTCTGCTCATAGGAAGGAATAGATCCCTTCCAGTAATATGGAGATGAGCACGATGTTTTCCCTGGGTTAGCCCTTCCCTACCATTATCTCCCAGTGGATGTGCGAGCATCAGTCAAACATCATCAGAATGATACTTTGTCTCCAAGAGCCATGCTAGTACCCACATAGTTCCCCAAGCACAGGGAGTGTCTCTGGCCAAGACATGGCACTTCTGACACTAATCAGTCATTCAGGGAATTCTTCGCAGCTCTTTTAAATTTGTGTAGCTTTACATGCTAATGTTAGGCTCCAACCCTGAACAGAAAACCAGGAGCTCTGTGGCTGACTTCATCTTTCTGACACCTCTGTGATAGCAATGGTGCAGCGGGTGTATATGGGGTGGAGGCCCAGGTCCAAACCTCACTGGCATCAAGCTAGCCTTGGGACTAGCACACTTCCGGGTCAGTCCCAGGATATTCAGGGCTTAGAGCATTCATGAAAAAGACCAAGATGCCTCTGGCCCCACCCACTGCAGCCATAGCAACAGGATTTTTTTTTTTAAAGGTACACAAATAATTTAGAAGATCCCACCAAATACACGAATGACCACGTATCAAGGTACACAATCTCTCTGAATAAATACATAAATAAATAATTAAATACTGCTAACGGTGAGGGAAGAGAGCTCATCATATAAATAATAAGTAAATAAAAATAAATAGATCGAGGGACGGATTAACCCTGGCCTCTAGGAGATATCCTGTAAGCAGTGGGTGACTGGAACAGAGTCGTCTGTCGTCACATGTCTTGGGCAGGCCCAAACTTTTGAATAATAGATCATAGCTTTCCACAGGTGGCCCTCTCCATCCGCCCCGGTGAGCCTCAAGATGGTGCTGGTAGAGAGGCTCCTAGCAGCTTGGCAAAGGAATAGAAGTCCCTGTATCCCATGCCACCATCCCAGGAAATCATGGAGGCCAGGAGCCAGGAACATTTAGTATCTGTCTCCCGGGAGATGGTCTGAAGGGCAGGTAGTAAAGGAGACTGCAGAGTACATAGCTTTCTGCCGAGCTGTAGCTCAGGCTCCGGTTCCGACTGCGGCTCCTGGAGCCCAGGCTGAGACTGCGGGAGCTGGAACTGCGGCTGGTCCGCATCCTGCTCAGGGTCTGCTGTGGCTCCGACTGGGACTCAAGCTCCGGGAGTAACTGCGGCAGGCAGAGCGGCGGCTGCTGCTGGTGCTGCTGCTGCTGCTGTACCAGGAGGAGGCGCTGCTGAGGCTGCTGAAGGAGGAGGGGCTGGGTCGGTAGTAGGGGATGGGGCGTTTGCGGGCACTGGAGAGAGATCAGAGATAGGAAGTGTGAGGTTCAATGAGGCTCAGGGAGCCCCAGTGCGGTTTCAGGGAAAACAATATCCTTCTATCCCCCAGTCTCTTAGTGAGAAAAAGCAAACCAGAAAAACCCCAACAAAACAAACAAAAGCCATCACCCCACCCCTGTAGTTCTGAGACTAGTAAAGGCCTAGCTATTTCCTGCTGTATCCTGCTGAGCAGTGGTGGCATGCCTTTATTCCCAGCACTTGGGAGGCAGAGGCAGGTGGATTTCTGATTTCAAGGTTAGCCTTGTCTACAGAGTGAGTTCCAGGACAGCCAGGGCTACACAGAGAAACCCTGTCTCGAAAAACCAAAAACCAAACCAAAACAAACCAAAACAAACCAAACCAAACCAAAACAAAACAACCCCCCCAACCAAAACAAAACCAAAAAAAATCCTGCTGAAGCTGGAAAAAGGGATAATGTCACTTAAGAAAAAAAAAATCAACAAATCAAATCAGGTTTGGGGCTCAGAGTTCCCAGCTAGCAACAGTGTCTGCCTTTCCACTTTAATTGAAGTTTTTGCTTTGCTATTTTTACTTTTACTAGAAACTTCTATTCCTAGTAGGTTCTGTTTCTAGGCAGGAGAGGCTGGTTTTCCACTTACTGTAGTATATCATTTCTTTTTCAAAACAAGTGCATGGTGTGTGTGTGTGTGTGTGTGTATAAGGGGCAGGAGGTCTGTGAAAAAGAACACACTGATTTTTAAGAAAATGAACTACATCCTTGATCAGTTAGCCAGCGGCATTGGTGACCAGCCTCCAAGATGCCAATGGATGCCCAGATGTTGGGAAGAGAGCACTGTAGGCTGAGCAGGCAACTCCATCTGTCACTCTGGGCCCCCTGTTTTTATCCTGCCTCCTGGTCCTCTCCAGGAAGGATACAGTGTGCTTCCATGATACCTGCTGGTCTCTGGGGTGAGTGGAGATGTCTAGAAAGATATCCCTATCTGGGGGGAGGGGGCAACATCCAGCCAATCCAGCTTTCAAAGCCTGAGAAATTCAATTTCTCTCACAGCCTTTGCCCGCTCTCTGCCAACTGCACTTCTCCTCAGAGACCTTAGCTGTCACAGGTCACACTTCCACCGCTTCCGACCACTGAGTCAATAATGTTAGAACACAGTGTGTCCCAAGTTTAAATTTACAAAGCAAGGTCACCTCTTCCCTTTCATCTCCTCCACATGACACTCTTGGGATTGATATCTTGTTTTGTGGGCAAGAATCAGCCTAAGGAGAGGAAAAGTCTCTAGCCACCCCACCCCAGAACCAGGTCTTAACTCAAAATTTTACTCGCCACAGCACCATTTAAGCAACCTTGGAAATCTCAGGAATATTATGTGCATTCTCTGAACTTAGTTAAAGGTGTGATCACAAATAGTTTAATTTTAACCTGGCATCTGAGTATTCTAGGGTATAGGACAAGGCCAGGTTGTACTACCAGGCAAATGCCCTGCCCTGTGGGAACAAACACCCCCTAGCTATGTACTATTCCTCATTTTGGCCCATTGTCTTCCCTCCAGTCTCCAGGACAAGCTCGGTCCACATGCTATCCGGGTCCCTGCCTCATTGCTAGCCTAGCTTGATAAGATTCCATACTAGGGAAGGCTTTGAACCAAATATCATCATTTTAGGGGTTGGAAGAGGCATTCTGGACCCCGCGAGTCCTTAAGTCCAGTTTCAGGGAGGCAAAAGAAGACTTAGTCGGGCCATCGTCCATATGTATGTGACAGTGGGGAGAAGTCTGGAAGCAGGTAATGCCCGCTCTTGGGTCTCACCTGGTTATCCTCCTGGCCTCCAGGTGGCTTGGGGAGTCTCTTCGGCGCTTCCTCATGGGCAAGTAGGACCGTCGCCTCCTGCATGCCCGTTCTCGGGGCTGTGGTTCCTTCTCACCATACTTTGGGTCTCCTTCCCTGAAGGGGTACAACAGCAGGCGCGGGGAGGGAAGGGGGAGGAGATGTTGCTAGGTAACTAGGGCTGGAGTGGCTTTTCTACAGGTACACGCTGTGTGAGACGCTTAGCTGTGTTCACTGAGGCTAGGCTTTGTCAGGGGCCCCAAACAAGACAGGAAAGGGAAGATGACCCACTCTGGGAAGAATCTGCTTCCGTGGGCACCATGGGAAGCAGGTATGGGGTGAGCTGGGCATGAGCCAGAGTAGTGGCCTCTGTGGATGCACACGCGCACATGCGCGCGTGTGCGTGTGCCCCTTAGCAGAGGCACAAATATTAGTGGGTGAGGAGGAACATATCAGAAGGCCCTGGGGTGGGCAAGAGTCGGGGCTGTGAACATGGGGGCAAGAGATTGCAGCAAGTCAAGCAAGGAAATCGAGCACCCGGATGCGAAAGGATAGTAGAATAAGGGGCGCATTGAGGCCTTGTTGCCACTCTTGATTGGACAAAAAGGATTGCAAGAATTCCTGTCCCTACTTTTGCAGGGTTAGGGCTTGGACAGGGCTTGGGATATTGGTACAGAAAGGCAAGGTCAAAGGAGAAGGCTCAGGAAGGGGAGGGGCGGGATCCGCCCTGGGGGTGGGGTGGGGTGATACCTGCTGGGGCTGTATCGGGAGTAGCTGGGACTTCGACTAGACCTGGAGCTTCTGCCAGGTGGGCTCCGCTTGCCAGACTTGGACGAATAGCTGGGGGAGCGGGAGTAGGACCTGGGGAAGACAGAAGAGCCCCTGAGGAGCCTGCAGCCTGTTAGGGCTGGGACAGCGGCTAAGGCTCTGTGTACCCGGTCCCCAGGTGGCGCTCTTTGTCTTTGCGCAAGTCTCATAAAGGAATCTGTCCCTTTACCAGAAGATGAAATCTCCTCCTTTTTGAGTGATTGATAATAATATGGACAATACCCTGTTATTTAGTGAACCCTTATTGTCCTGGCCACTTTTTGTCTGTATAATCTTGGGTAGGTAATTCCACTACTCTAGGCTTCTGTTTTCTCATCTGCAAAATGGAGTAATAGTATCAACCCTACAAAGTTGGTTGTAAATCTAAATTAGAATAAATCAGTTCTCTGTCTGTCTGTCTGTCTGTCTGTCTGTCTGTCTGTCTCTATCTATCTATCTATCTATCTATCTACCTATCTAATTAGCCAATACATTGGAAATATTATGACTGTTATACATTTTATTATGTGCATGCCAGGCATTGAACTCACTTATTATTAATGAACTCATGCATGCATCTCACTTATTATTAACTTCATATTATGGATGGAGAAACAAAGGCAGGGAGAGGTGATGTAATTTGATCAGGGTCACACAGCTAGTCGACACATGAATCCAAGAGTTTCTGGCTGCAAAATGATTTGCCTTGGGCAAATTACATTAGCCCCTCCTCTCTTGTCCACAGCCTTGCTTCTTCTGTGGCTTCATGAATGGTTTGGAAAAAAAATAAAGAAGTGGAAAATTCTAGAAACATGTAATTCACAAGTTTTACATTTCAGATCATTCTGAGGTATATGGTTAGGAAATAGATTGTTTCCTTGTGCAGAGTATCCACAGTGTGTGGACTACTTGCCTGTTACTAAGTAGCCTTCTTGTGGTCAGATCTACCATCACTGCATTATTTGTGTGCCAGCAATAGCTACTTACTAATGGTTCACAAAAATGAGCAGAGATGCTAATTACTCCTACATGTCAGAAAGATGCAGGGACATGCTTGCCCTAAGAAAAGAGGATAAGCATCCCCCATTCAGGAAAACAATTGGATGCAGAGGGTACTGAGACCGTGGTAAGAACTGAGGTCTCCAGGCAACTGAATGAGAGCAGAACTCAGGTTAATTTGGCTATGATAACCTTGAATTGAACACATTCCCATCATAGTGCAAGATAGGTACTTAGTTACAAAAGGAGATGGGTAATGCCATTATGGGGGTTGGCACTGATGCAGGAGTTGGCTATAGGTGTCTGTCGGTCCATTGAGAATAAGGACTATATCTCCTGCGGACAGGAGAGAAAGAGCAATTCTTCATGATGCATCTCAGCTACTCATTCTGTGGTCCAAGCTCTACCTCTCTCACAACTGACGTCCCACTCTTAGGAAATATTACGGAGGAAGGAACGACTCATTCCTATCAAGTATGGTGGTGCCCCCACCTCCTGGAAAAGTGTCCTGCAGGTTTGCTCTTTGCACACACACATTGAGGAATCTTACAGAAAAAAAAAATGCAAGTGCTGGTTTTGAAATAACCAAGGAAGCAACTGCATTGTGATTATATAGTTGTCGAAGAGGAACAGCCAGCTTGCTGTCTGGGGGTTTCTGTTTGAAGAGGGAAGTTGGGACCAAGGAGGCATGAGGGTTGTATTTGATGGGGTGTTCCAGTTCCTGAGATGTTGTGTCTGACTGTTCTATGACATAGTTATTCCATATAAGGTAACCAAGCAATACCAATGACTGTTGAAATTGGGGGGTGAGAATATAAAACCAGCTGTAGTTCTCTCTCTCTCTCTCTCTCTCTCTCTCTCTCTCTCTCTCTCTCTCTCTCTCTCCCTTGTCACTACCATGTGTACAAGCAGATAGACTTGCTGGTTGATAAGAGACAACAGAGTGCAGAGACAACTAATCACTGGATGACTTTCAATCCCCAGCCCCCCAGCCAACCCACCATCTGGTCAAAAAACACACGAGGGGAGGGGCTGACAACTGAGCCAGCCTGCTGAGCCCAGCACAAATCACTAATCCACAGAGTTACAGCAACTAAGTAAACACATTTTTATTTGAAGGATGGTGTTGGTTACTTTTTCACACAGCACGAGTTAATTGATGCTTAACTCCTCCTCATGCCAAGGGAAACAATAACAAGGAAAGTTCCTTGTGTTCTAAGGGCTTCTGCCCCTGGGAGGAGCCATGGGCTGAGCCAAGCATTCTTATTCTTTTTATTGCCACAGAAGGAAGCAGGATCTCAGAGACCTTGGCTTAACCAAGGCTGTCAGTAGTAATGGCTGGAGCAGGTATTCAAAGTCAAGTCCATGGTGTGTGTGTGTGTGTGTGTGTGTCTGTGTGTCTGTGTGTCTGTGTGTCAGGGTTGGGCATCTCTAGTTACCAAA
The DNA here is from genome assembly GCF_947179515.1 of Apodemus sylvaticus. Lineage (NCBI taxonomy): Eukaryota > Metazoa > Chordata > Mammalia > Rodentia > Muridae > Apodemus > Apodemus sylvaticus. The sequence continues at coordinate 89,161,318 of NC_067487.1, forward strand.
ACTCCCTGCTGAAGAAGAAGATACAGTGGATCAAATGTCAAAGACACACCCACCTTTTTTCCGGAGGAGGTGGACCTGCTCCGTGCTCCGAGTGTAACTGGGGGGGAGGCTCTGGGGTTTGGGGACCTGGATGAGGGACTGGAGGATCGAGTGCTGGTGTAGGAGGAGCTACGAGAGCACTCTTTGATAGGGGAGCTCCGGGCTGTGGATGGGACCAAACTAGACTTCACCTCTGCACACTGGAGACATGGAGACTGAAGTCCTCTGCAGGAAGAAACACAGCTGTCATCACCCTGCTTACTCTGCCTTACTCCGACCTAATGCTCCCTCCCCCACATCTGCCCAGGCCACAGTTTCCTCTGTTCCTCTTTCCACCTTCCCTCCTTTCAGTGACTGATGGCCTGCCAGGTGTCTGAAGTTAGAAGAGCAGAGGTAGAGAAGCCCTCACAGGTAGACGGATGTTTAGTACAGTTCTGTCTCCCCCAGGTAAGGGAGACATATCATGACCTGGGGATGATTCAGAGCATCCCAGGCAGCCTTCCTGGGCACAGTGTTAATTAAGTGACATCAAATGTGCGGTGAGAGATCCCCCACTCCCTTGCCCTTGTCCAGTCCTTCTGCTTGCATGAATGAGAAAGCCCTGGCTGGGTGCTCCTGGGTTTTTAGCACCTCTCTAACACTTTGTAATCTCCCCAAGATAAAGGAACAGGCCTTGGGGTCAGGGCCTCGAGAAGGGAACTGTAACTGACCAGAGTTAAAGACAGAGTTAGTGAGTTAATCATATCATCAGAGGTGCTTTCTATTTAGGAGCTTTTGTGTTTCAGAAAGTGATACACATTTCAATACAGAAAAGACATGATGTGATTACAATAAAGGAACCAGTGTGAATATAGTTGTTTTTTTTTAATCAAGAAAGTGGCCCGTGATTAGCTTAAGTTTGGGCAACTTTGACGTAGCCCGTTTTGCAAATGGAGAGATTGAGAGCCCGCCCCCCCCCAAACAGATAGAGGCTTGTTCATAATCAGACAAGGGGTAGGGGGCTTTGCCTTACAGTCTCTCTTGTCTCGGGATTTACTGGACTCCTTCCAAGGTCCTTACTCGGGCATGTTCATTTCAAGATGCACAAGAGTCAACTTCAGATTGCATTGATAGAGCTTTCTAGATTCGTGACGACCTCTGTTCACCTCTTGTCTTGGCTCTTGACCCAACAGACTGTTCCCTCCTAAGCAAAATGTCCTCTTCTGCCCTTTATCTCCAGACCTTAGGACAGTGTTGTCACTGTCCTTGTCACCTAGCCATTCCTCTACACGTGATTCTGGTTTGACCTGACCCTGTCTTCTCTGAAAAGCCTTTTAGGACATTCTCTCTACTGCCAGTCTGGGTTGAGGGTGCCCTTTGTGTTGCCATGGTTACTCCTGCCTAGACCTCGTCCCATTTCTATACGACTCCTCTGGTCAGTCATATAATTCCACGTGCCTTTTGCTCTGGATATTGAGCTCTTTGGAGAAGGACGTGTGCCCCTCTGTGATACCCTCCACACACAGCTTGTCAAGTGTCACCTTAAAGTCATCCTCTATGTCTTGGATTCGTCACAATCATCATTTTGTTTAATCCTCCCAAGAGCTACAGAGCTGTCCCTCCTTTTATGGCTGATTTACTGAGGTGGCTCCGAAGGACTGGTGACTTGCTCAAGGTCACTCACAGTTCCAAACTTGGATCTGTCTGGCGGCACAGCCACACGCCCGTCACCACTCCAATCCCTTTGCCTCTGTGTCTGTGCTGCCCTTGGTTTCCGGCTCATATCTCTTCCACTTAGCCCATATTTATTGAGCCCTTTGTCCAGAGCTGGCAGGGCATAAATACCCATAATTTCACCATCATTTACATTCCGCCGTGAAAGGCTGCTTCTAAATTATTTAATTGGGCTGTCCATGTATATCAAAATTAAGCAGGTAACGGCTATATATCTCTTGGACTTGGAATCTAGTTTTAAAGAGAGGGGTCTGCATTTGAATGCCGCTACTGTTGCTTATTAACTAAATTTAAGTCTGCGGGTCTGTGCCTCAATTTCACTACCATTTCACAGAAAGGTTTTAATAGTGATATAGACATAAAGTTGTGGAGACACTAACAGGACCTGAGGAAGGCTGTTCATGGGAAGCATTTTTAACAGTGTCTAGCATGTTATCCAGCTCAATAAATGTTAATGGCTGTACTGGCTGGTTTTGTGTGCCAACTTGACACAGGCTAGAGTTATCACATAGAAAGGAACTTCAGTTGGGGAAGCGCCTCCATGAGATCTAGCTGTAAGGCATTTTCTCAATTAGTGATCAAGGGGGGGGAGGGCCCCTTGTGGGTGGTGCCATCCCTGGGCTGGTAGTCTTGGGTTCTGTAACAAACTAAGCTGAGCAAGCCAGGGGAAGCAAGCCAGTAAGGAACATCCCTCCATGGTCTCTGCACCAGCTCCTGTTGCCTGACCTGCTTGAGTTCTAGTCCTGACTTCCTTTGGTGATGAACAGCAATGTGGAAGTGTAAGTTGAATAAATCCTTTGCTCCCCTACTTGTTTCATGGTCATGATGTTTGTACAGGAATAGAAACCCAGACTAATCAATGGCTTTTAAATTAATCAATACTAATATCATTGTTATTGCTATTACCGCTTGAGTAGCATGTGGCCAACATTTAGAAGACTTGAATCACTTAGAACAAAGGTGGACTTGGAGCCCCAGCTGAAGGAGAGCCCCAGTGCTTCTCTGGGTAGAGTATGCTAGCAGACTTTCCCCACATGGGTATCTGCCTAGTAAATTATAAACCTGGGACAGGGGCCTGCCATTTTTACCAAGCCCAGTGCTGCCGTAAGGGTGTGCCTGGTAAGAAGTTGAGGCATTGGCAACTGAACGGATGGTGAGGACTACACAATTACTCCTGTGAGAGCACATGGAGTCCTTAACGCTATGATTCACTTATTTTTTCCAGACTCTCTTCATGTGCCTGGGCATGTGTGCAACATGTGCACACGTGTGTAATAGGTGCACACGTGTGCATGGATATGTATGTGTGTGCGCGCGTGCACACACGTGTATGCTAACTGATGCCAGGGATCATTCTCCATACTCCCCTCTTCTCTGAGGCAGGGTCTCTCGGTTAACTCCAGAGCTGGCTGACAGGACTCTGCTCACTAGGCTGCTTGCCCCAGGGAACCCTGGGCTCTGCCCCCTGAGGATACAAGACAGGCCTTCGAGCCCACCTGGCATTTACATCTGCTTGCTTGGCGAGCATTTTAATCATCGAACTATTGCCCCAGGTGCCATTTGCTGTGATTGCTTGGGTGACAGAGCAGTTGGTGAAGAAGGGATGGCCCTGCCGTTGGCTTCTGAACAAACACGAAGCTGCTTTTTCTGAAGGAAAAACACAGGCAGCAAGCACAGCACCCAACAAAAAGGCCCGAACTTCACAGTGGCAGGAGGTGTGTTGTCGTGAATAAACTATGTTGGAGCATGTTAAAATTCAGCCTTGCTTCCAGGGGCTCATCCCCTGTACCCAACATCCCTCCCCAAAGGGGTCCACGTGTTAGGACTGAGGAGCCAGCATCTTACATCAGCATCCAAAGCCCACCCTGGCCCTTGGAGTTATACATCCTATGACTTAGGGTGAATCCCTGAACGGTAACTCATCATGACTATGTCATGTGTTATAGTTTCATGGCCCTAAAAATGTCATGTTCTAACAGTCATCTCCCACCCCCCAACCATGCACAACAATATTTCATATGAAAATTCAATATTTTCCACAATTTCACATAACTGGAGTTGCATGCCTGTGTGCGTGTGTGCGTGCATATGTGCGTGTGTGCATGCACGTGCACCCATGTTTAAATGTTTCTTTTGTATACAATGTTAACATGTTCTTCTTCTTCTTTTTTTTTTTAGAGCCAAATAATATTCCAGAGTCCGAGGGGTTGGAGAGATGGTTTAGTAGTTGAGGGCACTGACTGCTCTTCTGGAGGACTGGAGTTCAATTCTCAGCACTCACAGAACAGTTCACAACTGTCTGTGACTCCAGTTCCAGGGGATCTGATACCCTCTCCCAGATACATGTAGGCAAAAAACACTGATGCATATAAAATAAAAATAAATCAATTATTAAAAAAGAATTAAAACAAATTCTAGAGCCTGGATATACCACAGCTTATTCACAAAGGACTTGGTTGCCTCTAACTTTTAGAAATATGAATATAACTATTATAATCATATATATATATGCAAGGTCTTTTTGGTGTGAATATGTTTTTAATTTATTCTGGTCAGTATTATGGTATGTTTTTAACTGACAGTGTCTCAAATTTCATATAACTGGAGTGGCACGCCTGTGTGAGTGTGTGTGTGTGTGTGTGTGTGTGTGTGTGTATACAGGTGCACGTTTGTGCTATATACATATCACATACATGAATAGAATGTCCTGTCTCCTGCAAATAAAGGAAAGAAAAGGGCACCATACTAAGACAGCGAAATGTTGCCGCTAAGACCCGCCCACCCCAAATACACTGACCTTGACTCACTGCTCCTGCAGGTAGGAGAGCCTCCTTGTTCTGTGGGGAGGAGGTGGTGAAGGAGTTCCCTGAATCGGAGGTGTTGCCACTGTTGGGGGTCCCGACTCTTGCTCAGATCCCCACCGGGACTCCCTTTCTCCTGGCCCGAGAGCCGAGCTGGTTTTCATGGAGGGCGGCGAGGACATGTCCTTGCCCGAGTCGTACTCCTATGAGCGCCCTCGGGAGGCGGCGAGCGGGCTGGCCGATTTGCTAAAGAAGTCAGCCGTGGACCCCGACCCAGAGATCTGAAAGCAAAAAGACCCGTCGGACACTCCTGAGCTCCCGGGCTGTGTGTCAGTAACCTAGAATGTTAACCATCATGAGTCATGAGTCACTGTATCGAAAGCAAAGAGAGAGGGGAGAGGAGAGACGCCAAAAAACAAAAGCACAAATTCCTGAAAGAATTCCACAGAAATAGGAGATCTCTAGATCTTTTTGTTTTGTTTTGATTTTTTTTTAAACCCCCTGCTAGAAGAACTGGAAGATTTAGGAGTCATGCAGGGAAACGGCATGCGATTCAGAGTAAATGAAAGAAAAAAAGGAAATTATACAAAAATGTAGTCTTCATTAAACTCAAACAAAAGAGACAAATTAATAGAAAGGGGAGGGCTGTAGACACCCTTAACCTCAAACAATAAAGAAAGGGGAACGGGGAAGAAAAAGAAGGGGCTACAGGCCTCAAAAATTATAGCTTGGAAATTAAAAAATGCAAAAGGCCAAGGTTTATATTTTAACCAGAACCCTCAGCTAACACTCTCTCTCTCTCTCTCTCTCTCTCTCTCTCTCTCTCTCTCTGTCTGTCTCTTAAAAGTTGGCTGAATAAAATCCTGAAGAAATGTCACATGGGTCAAAGAAATAAAGATGAGGTCTCTTTCTTTCTTTCTTTCTTTCTTTCTTTCTTTCTTTCTTTCTTTCTTTCTTTCTTTCTTTCTTTCTTTCTTTCTTCTTTCTTTCTCTTTCTTTCCCTCGTTCTTTCTTTAAAAAAAAAGTCACGGTCACAAGCTGACAGTTCAGCAGTTTCCAACTAAAGGAGTCAAGAGGGAGGGGCAAAATAAATGTAAAGTCCTTATGGTCTGACAAAGAACCAAACAAACCAAAAATAATAACAATAATAACCATTAAAAAAAAGAAAAGTCTCTACAGGCATTTGTGCGCGTCCTTCTCCCTCGTAGGAGGCAGCTAAGCACCCTCAGTGGCTTCTAATGAAGTTTCTCGTGTCTTCGCGGATTACATCCACTCACCAAGCAAGGACTCCTCCTTTAGTAGGAGAGGTGTAAGAGAAAGGAAAGAGCGGGCAATGTGAGTCCATCCTCAGTGTCGTAAATGACAAGAAAAAACACACACCTTCCTGCACAACGTCAACCTTCACCCTCACCTCCAGCTTTGGGGCACTCAGTGCTTTGAGCGAGTGGATAGCTATACCTCGCCACTCCCTTCCTGCCCAGGTTAGATGGGGAAACCTTCGCTGCTTGGGTTCCGGAAGCTACTATAGAGACCTGCCCGTTATTTCTAGAGGACACCGGAAGGGAACTCAATAGTGATGGGGGATTTAGGGGTCGCTCGCTCCGAAGAGAGGCCTCAGAGTCCTGCTTGGGCCCTGGCCTAGGAAGACCGAAGCTTTAGGAGGCTGTGAGCAGTGAGCCCTTGGGAAGGGAATTCTATGCCGAGAATATGTTTTTCTTCAACATTCAGGCTAGGCTGTGGCTGAGAGGACACGGTGGGTTTGCTTTTGGCTCCTGGCCGTTTAGTTGCTATGGGCAAGATGTATCCTTGGACTTGACTTTGCTAGTAATATATCTCTATGAGGAGAGAAATGTGTGGGCACTCCCTGGAAACCTCTCTCGGGCTCCTGGGATTCCAGAATTCTCTGTTTAAATGGCTCCCGAGCCTCCTTCTGAGGTTATGTCTCCTCCACAGTTCTGTCTTCCCAGAAGTTACTGTGCCTCAGGTGGATCAATCTGGGGCCAGAATCTGCATGATAATGCTAAGGTGTCCAAGTGCCCTTCTGGGGCCAGTCACACGGTTAGATAGTGACAAGATGGGAAGCCTGTGACCTTGGGATCAGATTCTCTCTCACTGCCATTCTAGTGCAGAGAGACCCTGAGACTCTGCATCCAAAGGTGACTTTCGTATCACCTTGAAGACATATTTGCTAACATACTTATTAGGGCATTGTTACTTTATTTATGAGCATTTAGACATCTTGACTAGTATAGATGTCCTATTGTCTGGCCCAGGGCCTTATGTAGTATTTTCCTATTTTAAAAATAGAAATTTACTTTCCCCCAACTTTATCCCTTATTTCGAAGACCTGCTAGAGAAGGGCCACCTGAGCTTTCCTAAGAAACCATTTCTGCCTTCAGGGGAGATGTGCATACCTGGAACTGATAATCAAAGCGAGAACCCCAACAGTTTGAAATACTAGGTCCTGGGGCTAGGAGGTAGGACTTTCTTTACTGTTCCTCCCAGAAGGCTTTGCGGATGAGCAAGGTAATAGTCTAGCCTTAGTAAATCCTATAGGTACAGTGCAGCCCTGCCTTAAACACATCATATTCACCTGGCTAGTTTTGCCTTGAAGGTGAGACCTCAAAATCAGGTGGCCAGGTAGAATTTTCTGAAGCGAGACCTCTTTTTAATAGAATATACAGGCTCTGTTCCCATTCAGCTCCTGGTAGATCAGATGTCACTTCTTTCCCACCTCTGATGTCCAATGGTTCCACGACCTCTATCACCTCTACCGGGAAAGGAAAACCACCATGACGGGGAGCCGGATCTGAGCTTTCTGGCTGGGGTTTGATTCAGGGAAAGGATCAAGGCATTTTTTTTAACCTGAAGTGAATGGTGGGGTTACTAGCATATCAGAAAGGAAGTCAATCTTGGAGGGAACCAGGCTGGCAGAGTTCAATGGCGGTACCTGGGAGTTCAGTGCTGTCTGGTATCTTTTGGCTTGCTCCCTGGGCGCATCTAGACCATTTTTTCCCTCTTTCAGGAACTTTCTCATGCTATCAACTACAATCTAGAAGTGTTTTATTTTCCTGATGTGCTATGGTTCTCTGTGAGGTAAGATGTTGAGCACGTAAGTAAGTCTCTCTAGGCTGGTGCATGGATGGAGAAGGGACCTTACCTTCTGCGCATGCTCAGCCCCACAACCCGAGCCCACAGGGATGTTTGTAGAGTCTCTCTCCCTGACCATAACGTAATGCACATATGGCTTTTGTGTTTGACCTGACAGCATTACATAGACTAATGCTTTTCATCACCAGGAAGAAGAGATGAGTGCTTTCATTGGGCAAGAACGCCAGGGTACACAGGCCCCTCCCACTTGTCGAACAGTCCCATTCCTTTGGTTGACATGAATTACAGCATTCTTTACAGATCTCCTTCACCTACTTCATAAACCAACCCAAAAAAATAAATTAAAGATCCTTTAAATCTTTGGTTAATAACTTCTGCATTCCTTACTGCATGTATATCACAGACCTTGTTGTATACACTCTCAAGGCATTGCATAGTTTCTTTGAGATCACAACTGCAAAGCATTAGTAGGAGCTGTCATCTGAGTTGAGGTATGATAGACATGTTTCTACCAATTATTATTTCCCTGAGGATGGGGGAATCAGAGGCCTGTATATACGAACAAAAGAAATGTGTATGGTGTTGGCTATCGCTTAAAGTTCAGTAACAAAAATTATCTTCTAGACAGGAATTTCTTCTCTCTCTCTCTCTCTCTCTCTCTCTCTCTCTCTCTCTCAACGTATGTGCTCCCTTCTAATGGTATACTTGAGAGAGGGTCTTCCATCTGCCATTGTTAGTGAGAATGTTTTCTCATCCAGGTTACAATTTCCACTGAAATCGTTGCATACAAATATTCAGAAGTTAGTTTATTGACTCTTATTGCACTTCTGGGTATCTAATAAATAATTTATTAGCCTGATGAATATGTGGCTACCTAACTATGGAGCATGAAATATGCACTGTTTCTCTAATACACTGTAGGGAGACCTGTTTATAAAGTATTTAGTATTGGTTTTATAATGCACTGTTGACAATAGGAGACCACGAAGCTCAAAGATCAATCTCATTTTGGCCCACAGTATTAATGCTACTTTATAAAGCTATATGACAGGTCACTTAGACAGTGGTCCTTACAGAAAGGACTCTGTTAGGAAGGCTGGTTGTAGTGGCTGCCAGCACAGCAGATAAATGTCTTTTTCCATGTCCCTGAGGTATTTGTTCAGTGGCTGTTGATACTGGCCATGTGATGGAACTCATCATTTCCCTGGTCTCTAGAGGGATTCTGGACTAAAAGTGCTGAGTTCTCCTAATGCAATCCTCACTAATTGGGTAGAGAGTTGATGTGACTTTGGATCACATGGGCCTGGAGGTAGGAGTCGGCAGTAAGGGGTGGGGGGGGGGGGGCTTACCTCCTCAGCTTTGTCTCATGTCTGTTAATGAAGCAATATTCTTAGACATCCCCTCTCTCCTTCATTCAAATCATATATGTGATATAGTTCAAAATATTTCCAGTTTTTATTTGCTTTGGGGAATTTCGTTAGCCAGGAGTAAACTTGCAGCCATTTTTTTTTTAAACGCTCTGTATATATTTAGAATTGGGTTTATGAATAAATAAAGATCAAATAATTTGGTCTAAAATGTATTCTTGGCATTTTAATTCTTTTACATGAACTCCTCAGTGTGGGAATATATGTGATCACTATAGTTCCCAAAGTTCTGTTTCTTTCCTGGGCTATATGTTCTGGAGCAAGGCATTACTCTCTGCATTCAGAACCCTTTATTGGTTTTCAGTATTTCAGATTTCAGTGTCAGTATTTCCAACTTCTAACTATACTGCCTTTAAAAAAACATTCTTTAAATTTTAAAAGATAAATAAATCTTAGAGAGAGAGAGAGAAAACGAATGTACCTATGTACATATGTATGTATGTATGTATGTATGTATGTATGCACCTGATTATCAAATCCCCTGGAGCTATAGTTACAGCAGGTGTGAGCCATCTCATGTAGGTACTGGGAACTGAACTTGGATCCCATGCAAAAAAAAAAAAATTGTGCATGTTCTTAACTACTAAGCCCAGTGCGTGTCTTAAAGCCAACATTGTCTTGACTGGGAGGAGACTTCCTAAGTACTTTCAGGGGCAGCCCTCTCTGCAGTTGACCTGTCTTCTGGTCACCGCTCATGGATTCTGACCTTCATTGCCTTTTTAAGCAGACTGTTCCTTTTCTCTTCTCCAGTTGTTCTCTAGTTTGTGCTCTTAACTGGAGTCGTAATATCTGTGTTTCTTTTTAAAAACATTAAGTGTATTTATTATTGTTTTAAGTAAAATATAATTACATCATTTCTCTCCATTCCCTTTCCTTCCTCTAACAACTTCCATGGCCCCACCCTTGCTCCTTCTCAAGTTTCTGGCCTCATCTTCTTTAATTGTTACAATATGGCAGGGCCTGAACAAGGACAATGAGGGGGGAAAAGTGGAAGAGGGAAATCCCGTGGGACCCCAACCTCAGACAAGAACTACAGGCAACTAAGGGATGCTGAGAGAGGTTGTCTTCCCTATGGAAGATGCCCTCTAATTGGTTATTCAGTGCCAAGTGTCTGGTCCTCAAAGCATGTATATGCAAGCAACTGAGTAGACTAAGTAGGTCCTATTTACACACACACACACACACACACACACACACACACACACCAATTCGTGAATTTCTTTGTTTTTGTTGGGTTGAGATAGGGTTTCTCTGGTAGCCGTAGCTGTCTAGAACTCACTCTGTAGACCAGGCTAGCTTCAAATTCAGAGATCTACTTGCCTCTGCCTCCCGAGTGCTGGGGTTAAGGGGGTATTCCATCACTACCTGGTCTTAATGCCTGCATTTCTTACCAGGGAAAAATTTCTATATCATTCCTTTGTGTCTGAGGGATTTTTTTCCCCTCTCTTCAGAGAACCTTTTCATTTGTGTTCTTACCACATTCTCTCCTAGGACCCTTTATATCATTTTCCCTCTGGCTTAGATCTTCAATATCCTTCTCTCACCTGTCTTGGTGCCCTTTGCTCACTCTAGATTTTTCTTTTTAAACCTCCCATAGTGGAGAACAAGCTGTCTGTTCCTAGGGACACTTCTTTAAACCCTGCTAGCTTTTCAAGCCCCATTTCTTCTACTTTGTTTTCTTCCATTCATCCAAAGGTTATTTTACTGTTCCTGCCCAAATTACACATTCCTTTGCTCCTCAGACTGAGCGCAACTGTATTCTCCTTTCTCTAGAAGGTGCTGCCAGCCAGATCCCTAGTGTATCCCTAGTGTACTGGCTCTTGTGATCCACATGTTTAATCGTGTGTATGTATCTGCATCTTGGGAGGGCGGCTTGTGTGTGCACATGCATGCAAGTGCCTACAGAGGCTGGAAGAAGACATTGGATCCCCTGGAGTTGGAATTACAAGATTACAGGCAGTTGTAAGCCACCCAACATGAATTAACGTGGGCTCTCCACAAGAGCAGCGTGCTCTTAACCAGTGAGCTATCTGTCCCATGTCCTTGCACATGTCCTGTCTGTCATTCCTAGGGCTTTAATTTCATTCCTACAGTGTCTTTTGTGTTTTGCTTTTTTTTTCATCAGCCTTATCTGCTTATTTTACCTGTTTATTATAATAGTTCCCTGATTGATCTCTTAGCTTCCTTTTAGTTACATTTTAATGTGTTGTCATAGATGCACTTTCTTTAAAAATATTAATATCTACCCTGTGTTGAGGTTGTCTTTTTGTAGAGTTTGCTGATCGCTTGGTGGATAACAGAATAGCAACTGAGTGGACTGTGGGACTCTTACCCATAGTTGCATTACCCACGCATCTTCCCATTTATTACTGCTTTTTCCATCATCCTCCCTGCGCCCTAGTGAAACTAGATCACTTCTCTAGAGGAATAATGGTGGTCTCTCAGGGCCTAGAACAAAGGCAGCCTTTGCTTAGATGCTTCTTTCACATATCAGTGGGAAGGCATCCTTCCCTAAATCATAAGGATCTACTGTGCTTGCCTTAAAACTATCTCTATTTATGTAAGGTCGTTTTCGCGCATTGCTTTTATTCTGTAGCAGATTATAAACCTGTGAGCAGGGATCATGTCTTATTTTGGTGTTCCCCACAGCTTCTTGTACTTGGTATGTGAAGCTTGATAAATAGTTCTTCAACAGTGAGTAAAAAGGTTTATAATGATTTTCTTGATGATTAGTAGAAGAAAATGGAGTAAGTTGGGGTATTGACTGGAGTGTGGCTCAGTGGTAGAACTTGTGTTTGGCAGCCCCGGTGTCAGATACCCACATGACTGTCCAGTTCCTCCTTAAAGAAAGAATCTTAAGTGCAATGCTGGTTTGGCTTCTTAGCACACAGGCTTGCACTCAAGAAGCCCTGAGTGGCTCCCCTGTCCTGTCACCCCTCAGTGAGCTAGCTATTCTGTTATTCCTCATTGTTGTTTTCTTATGCTTCATATATTTAACTGTTGGTTGTTATACACCTTAGTAATTAACTCTTTTTACAAGTGTTTGAGTGGTCAGAGGAGTATATTATATCTGTAGTTTTTAAGATAAAGTATCTTGATGCAACCAGGATTTCTGTAAAATACTGCCTGCAGACTATATAAAATTTCCTCTTCTAATCTCTCAACAGGCACATTTTGTGCCCTCCCCGCCTCCAAATTGCCTCAGTTACAAATCGGAAGGCAGGCTTGGTGACCAGGAGGACTGGCAAGCACATTTTAAAGTCCCATGCTGTGGAGTTGATCCATCTCAACTTGAGGTATGTTGTTCTTTCTTATTTAAGTCACTTAAATATGCTCACATTCTCTGACTGTCCTATTGAGGTTTGTTCCCACATAATTATTCTTTGTTCCACCCTCTTACTGTCTTTCACACTCATGTGCACGCTAGGAAATGAATGTGTTTACTTGCTTCTCAACAGTTTTTAACCTCTGAAGATACTGCATGAAGTAGTATTTTGTGGCAATAATTCGAATGATTTTGATTGTGATAAAGTGTTTTCTTTTATTTCATCCCCCTTTTCCCCTTTTCATTTCTTACACATAGTTCTAGGGAAGATTTATTCTAATTGTCACTGTTTTTAAAATGGATGTGTTAGGGTAGTAATCTTTGAGAATTGAAATGTAACACATATGTAACACACACACAGACACACACACACACACACACACGTGCAGACTAATGAGTTTCCCTAAGATGAGCATAACCAGGACATCAGCTGATGGACAGACAGTGCAGTTGTGTGTGAAAAGCTTCCTGCCTGCTTGCGTCCAGCCAAGGTCCTACACCAAAGGCCCCCACTCTGCCATTTAAATTTTTTTAATTTGAAAAAAAATCCAGAAATCATACAAATTTTCTTTGCATCAATGTTTTTCACTTAAATGTATGTTTGTGTGGGTGTATGCATGATTTTGTGTGTAAGCATGTTTTTGTGTCTAAGTAGTTTAGAAATCAATTTATGAAAATATAATGGCCATGAGATGAATCAAAAAGAAAACATTAGTGTTTAGGCCTAAATTAAAAATGTAATATCAAACTTGCTTTTAGGTATGATTTACAAAAATCTTATTTTTCAAGAGATGTGCTCAACAATAGGACATTCACGGAGTATCCAAACTACTCTTAAGGGCAAAACTTTTGCCCAGCATTAGATGGGAAACACCAAAAAAACTCAAAGACAATGTTGGCAGTTCTTTGTCTCACAATGCTTTTCCAGGAATTTTATATTTATTTTATTTTTGTGTTTATTTGTTTTGCTGTGTATTGTTTTTGTTTTTAACCTCAAAGTTTCTTTTTAAGTATAGTGTGGTTTATACTTTTGTGGTTTTGTGTAAATGTTTTTTGTCACTTTGAGTTGGTGTATGTTGAGGTTTCTTAGAGGTTTTCTTTGTCTTTTTATCTGTTTATTTTTCATTTTTCCCTATTACAAGATTTGATTTTAATAATAATTAATAATAATAATAATTATGTTTAGGTGTTTGCTCTATCACCTGAAAAAGAAAGAAAGGTTATGGATTTGATATAGTTGCATGGGGCAGGAAAATCTGGAAACAGTTGAGTAAGGAGAGAGTTAATCAGAATATAATGTATGAAATAAATGATCAAAATAAATGAGAGATAAAAGAGAAGACCATCAATGTACATTGTACCATTCCATTCCTGTGATGAATCAAACAAAATGCTCTGTGACATTAAGGATGACATCCTACCTTGGCATCAGTCCCTTCAGGAAGTTCTCCAGGATGGCGTCCTGTATGTAGAAATCATTTCCTAGAAACATAATGGCCACTAGATAAACGTAAAAAATAAAATGAGACATTAAGTTTCATGTCTAAATAATCAATGACTAAACAGACTTGCTTTCAGGTATGGTTCACAAGAATTTCTTTGTGATTGTAAATGTGTGTTTATGAACTACAAAAACAAAACAACAACAAAAAAAGAACTAGCTCACAAGTTTGCTCAGGGTATCCACTCAGATTCACTCACTGCTAAGGGGATTTTAGCCTAAAATCTCTGAATATCCAAGATACAATTCACAAACAACATGAAGCTGAAGAAGAAGGAAGACCAAAGTGTGGGTGTATTGATCCGTTTTAGAAGGGGTAACAAAATACAGAGACAAAGGGTGGAGCAGACTTAAGCAAAGGCCATCCAGAGACTGCCCCACCTGGGGATGCATCTCATAAGCAGTCAACAAACTCAGGCCCTATTGTCAATGCCAAGAAGTGCACACTGACAGGAGCCTGGTATAGCTCTCTCCTGAGAGCCTCTTCCAGAGCCTGACATATGCAGAGGTGGATGCTGGCAGCCAATCATTGAACTGATCACAGCATCCCCAGTGGAGGACTTAGAGAAAGGAGTGAAGGAGCAAATGGTGTTTGTAACCCCACAGGAAGAACAATATCAACCAACCAGAGCTCCCAGGGTCTAAATCACCAACCAAGAAGCACACATAGAGGGACCCAAGTCTCCAGCATTATATGTAGCAGAGGATGACCTTGGGCATCAATGGGAGGAGAGGCCCTTGTTTCCATCAAAGCTCAATGTCCCAGTGTAGGAGGATGCCAGGGCAAGGAGGCAGGAGGGCGGGGACACACCTCATAGAAGCAGGAGAAGGTGTGGGATACAGATTTTCTGTGGGGGATCAGGAAGGGGGATAACATTTGAAATGTAAATGCATAAAATATCCAATTAAAAAAAAAAGATACCACAAGGATTCTGGCATTTCTCTAAAAAGCCAATCAACTATCACAGATAATGAACCAAAATGGACACTGCATCCTTTTGGCAACCTCTGTGTTGTTTACTTTATTCAGTGGTGTGCATTGATTTGTCCATAGGCCATGTTCTTACTCTGCATGACTTTTCCTCTTTTCCTTTATTTTAGCCTCCCTACCTCTCAAACACCTCCTGCAGATGCAGTCACATGGAAGCATGAACTTAACCCTATTCATCTCAAAGCTCCCAGCAGTGTCTTCCATCATTTAAGATCCAATTGTTCTTGAGAAAGGGGTGTGACTCACTCATAAGTGGAAAATGTGGCTTTGACCTTTTGCACAAGCCTGCTCAGAAAACCACATCCTTGTTGCACAACAAATAGGGAGAGCAGGACTCATGTTGATGTTGTTGATGCTAAAATCAGTCAGAGTTATTAGAAGTCATTCAGCTTCTCTATATAAAAGTCAGTTCCTAACGATTAATTCGTGACATATTTTTATATTCTGGGCCTTTCTATTTCACTGAAATATTAGGACAAAACCAAACAAAAACTTAAAGTCATCTATGTGTACCATAGAATGCAAGCTCTGAGCAGTCTGCAGATCAATAGAGCTGATGAAAACGAAACATAAGATTGGAATGAGGCAGTATGATTGCATTGTCCTAGCAGACAGAAACATTCAAACGAGTGTCACATTAACAGCAATTAAATTGACCCAGCATATGTGCTACTTAAGAAGAATTGCACTGTTGCAATGACATTACATTAAAGTCACCTTGCAGACAGAGAGCAGCTGAGTGGAGGGTTTCTGAGTCCAGTAGTGCCTTGGTGACATTTTCATCCTTTCAAACAATGTCTGCTGAGCTTATAGCTCAAGCCAGTGCTAAGCTAAAAAAGGCTTCTGGGTAAACAACATGGGACTTGCCCTCACTTTTTTCTTTCTTTTTTTTTCTTTTTTTTCTTTTTTTAAATATTTGCTTTATTTACATGTCAAATATTTACATGTCCTCTTTCTGAATAAGTTATCCCTCTGAAAATCCCCCTATTACATCCTCCTCCCCCTGATGAAGCCCCTCTCTCAATTAGCTGACTTGCATTCCCCTATTCTGGGGAATTGAGCTTTCGCAGGACCACAGGCCTCTCTCACTAATGTGTAAAATGGTCATCTTCCGCTACATAGGTAGCTGGAGCCATGGGTCCCTCCATGTGTAC
Source organism: Apodemus sylvaticus (assembly GCF_947179515.1). Lineage (NCBI taxonomy): Eukaryota > Metazoa > Chordata > Mammalia > Rodentia > Muridae > Apodemus > Apodemus sylvaticus. Next base: position 89,177,380 of record NC_067487.1, read on the forward strand.
TCTTTGACTGGTGATTCAGCCCCTGGGATGTTACAGACTGTGGGTCTGCTGTGGGATAACCAGGATTTTTAGGTCGAGGAAGACACAGGTCCCACAGGAGTTACAAACTGACATGACTACAGAGGTGGTTTGAACTCTGAATGTATTTTCAGGTATCTCCCAAAGTCCAGTCAAGTTAACATCTCAAATTAAGCATCATATACATCTGTAAAAGGCTAGCTTGGCTTTCTTGGGCAATACAGGGTGTTTACCCAAAGTCCAGGGCCCATGTGGCTAAAGTGCTTCTTCATCTGGGTCTCAATGTCGCACTGACCCAGGAGTTGAAGAAGGATGATTCTTGTGCCCAGCCTCCTGGCAAAAAATGGTGACATTGTAGAGCTTGGGAAGCTGTCTGGCTCACGCAGTCTTTCAAGAGTACTTCTGCCTAGTCTGCTGGTTTCATTTTTCTCTGTGTCATGCCTGGGGCCATCGTAGGCCCAGGGCGATCAGCTCTAATGATTAGCTCTGGTAGCAGCCTCTAGCCTCTAGCCTGGTAAAACCAATTGGCTACAGCTTTTTGGGCCAGCCTGGTAAATTAATTGGCTGTTAGCCATTAGGCCTAGCCTGAATGAACTAACTAATTCATCCTCTGAGAGTTTCTCTGAGTAGAAAAAAGTATCTACTGTCTTTCTCCCAGACTCTAAAGTGAGCCTTTTTGAGTAATAAGTATAAACTGTTCCTGAATCACACCTGGATAAGCTAAGTTTGCCTTGTTCAAGGACTCCTTGGGTGGGGTCTGTAATAAACACATCAACTTCCCTTGCTATTCAGGTGGGCCTGAGATAGCCTGTCTGCAAGCAAAATCAATAGTTAAAGGAGGAATTGGATTAACCTGTGGGGGAAGGTTGCTAGGAAACCAACTCAAATGTAAATTCTTTTTACCTTGCCCAATATTCATTTGTATGGCAGGGACCTCATAAGATTTTTCAGATGTAAATATCCTTAGTCTGGGCCCATTGTTTAGAATACACCTGCCCTGAAAGGCAGTGACTAGAAAACCAAAAAAAGAACTAGTGACTGGAGTTTCTGGAATACCTTTTCTACCATAATAACATAAATGGTTGGCGCAAAGCAAAGCAGAATTTTTTGCTGTAAGATGGAATCTTACATATCTATGTTTGCTTGGTTAGACCATTTCCTGGCCATCAGAATTGCCAAGTGAGATTTTTAGCTTCTAAATATATAGAGAGGCCTGCTATCCCCAGGAGACATTTTTTTCTTTCACCTCTGTCTGTAAAATATCATGTTTACAGACTTCACTGGACCACCTCAGCACTGGGAGTTCTGTGGGTACTGCTCCCACAGAACAAAATTATTGTTCCTCCTGCAGGACTCCAAATCTCTTCAGCTCCTTGGGTCCTTTCTCCAGCTGCTCCATTGGGACACCTATGCTCATTCTATTGGTTGGCTGTAAGCCATGGGTATTTTGATCCACTTTTCAGTAAGGATCAAAGTATTCACACTTTGTTCTTCCTTCTTCTTGAGCTTCTTGTGGTCTGTGAATTGTATCTTAGGTATTCAGAGCTTTTGGGCTAATACCCACTTATCAGTAATTGCATACCATGTGTGTTCTTTTGGGATTGGGTTATTTCACACAGGATGATAGTTTCTAGCTCTTTCCATTCGCCTAAGAATTTAATGAATTCATTGTTTTTAATAGCTGATTAGTAATCCATTGTGTAAATGTACCACATTTTCTGTATCCATTCCTCTGTTGAAGGAGATCTTTCTTTCCAGCTTCTAGCTATTATAAATAAGGCCCCTGAACATAGTGGAGCATGTGTCCTTATTACATGTTGGAGCATCTTCTGGGTATATGCCCAGGAGTGGTAAAGCTGGTTCCTCAGGTAGTACTATGTCCAGTTTTCTGAGGAACCACCAGACTGATTTCCAGAGTGGTTTTTCCAGTTTTCAATCACACAAAAAATGGAGGAGTGTCCTTGTTTTTTCCACATCCTCTCCAGCATTTGCTGTCCTCTGAGTTTTTGATCTTCGCCATTCTGACTGGTGTGAGGTGGAATCTCAGGGTTGTTTTGATTTAAATTTCCTGATGATTAAGGATACTGGACATTTCTTTAGGTGTTTCTCAACCATCCAGTATTCCTCAGTTGAGAATTCTTTATTTAGCTCTGTACCCCATTTTAATAGGGCTATTTGGATCTCAGGAGTTCCTCTAGAGCTGCTCTTTATGGAAGAAATTATGAAAGGCTGTCATTCTCTCAGTGAATCCAAGATGGATCCAAGAGGATTACCTGAGTCCTCCAGTCTCTGTTGAATGTTCCAGGTGATGTGAATTAAAGAAAATTCAAAGGAAAACATGCTGGTCAGTATTTCTCTGTAGTGCATATATCTTTCCTATATACATTTTCTGAAAAATGAAGTTCAGAGAACAGAGTGTTAGCAATGATGCTCAAGTGTCTTCTTCACAATGACAGTTTTGTGCCTACTCTCTAGGCTGAAACATATTATGTATTAATAGGGAAAATATCTCTTAAAATTTCAGGGCATACTGAAAAGAAAAAATGCAACCAATAGTCCAACCAAGTACAAAAATAGTGTCTTAGAATCACACCGGATATAAACCATGCTTAAGTACTAGTACCCAGATCCTTGGCAGGCTGGACAGAACTCAGTTGGCCCTGGAGGGAAAGGGTGGGCTGCAGAGTGAGAGCTACTAACTTTCCAGGCATTGTCTTGTACAGGTGAAGTCTCATGAGAAAGGTCAGAGTTGACTCTCTGAGTTCCTGAACACTGTTTTACACAGCTGTTTACTTTTATTCTCCAAAAGTGCAGCAAGGCCTGTCAATCAGACCCATCCATCACTCAGTCTTCTAACACTCCCTTTCTCCTTCCTTCCTTCCTTCCTTCCTTCCTTCCTTCCTTCCTTCCTTCCTTCCTTCCTTCGTTACTTCCTTCCTTCTTTCCTTCCTTCCTTCCTTCCTTCCTTCCTTCCTTCCTTCCTTCCTTCCTTCCTTTCCTGCTTCCTTCATTTGCTCCTCTCTCTATATAAACTTATCTGTGCTAGAATTCTCTGTGTAAATCAGGCCAGACTGGGACTTGCAGGGATCCACCTGCCTGAGTGAACATGCCTACCTCAGATCCATTTCGTACTGAGAGATTAAACAGTGTGGAAGAGCAAGAGCTAAATGAAAGCTTTAAAAATGGAAGTTCTTCCAAGACTGGAAGAACATGAAGGACACCATCTCAAGGCTGGATGGCTAGTTTTTCTATGTCAAGACCAACACTGCCCTGACCTGCATACTTAGCCAGTCCTGCTTCTGCAAGTGCATTCCCTTGTGATGCAGATATTTGCTTTGGAAATCACTAAAATTAGTAAAATTCTCCTGTATACAAATAGTAGCACAGACCACTCACCCCATAATAGAGAAGCAAGGCAAAGTGAATCTCTAATGCCAGCGAAGTAAAAAGATTTGCTAGCTAGAAGAGAGCAAGCAGGCAATGTGAAAACTTCTTCCTCTGTGTTCTTATATAGGCCTCAAGATGAAGGTGTGGCCCAAATTAAAGGCGTGTGTTCCAGATTCAATCTCTGGATTAAAGACTGTATTAAAGCTTCTGAATGAGTGTTTTCTGCTGAGGGTGGCAACCCATGCCTTTAATCCAAGCACTATGGGAGTGAATTATGCAAGTGGATCTCTGTGTGTAGTCTGGTCTACAAAGTAAGTTTCCATACAGCCAATGGTATTGCAGAAAAACCCGGGCCCATAGCAACAACAACAATCACAATAACACAGTTCTCTGGCTTTCTTGTTCCATAGCCAGATTAAAGGCCTGTGTCTTTCAAGATCAAAGAGATCTGCATTTAATTGGAGCACTCGTACTTCAAAGACCCTGATTAACTTATACAAATACAACAACAAATCCCTTGAAGGTGTGTCCTTAAGTTTTGGATTTTGCATAATTTGAGATGTAATCAAATTGACAACACAGAATAGAGACCACAGATAGTATTTCTCTGTGTAACTGTGGCTGTTTTGAAAATGGATTTATAGACCAAAGTGGCTACTATTCAAAGATCTTCCTCTCTCTGCCTCCCTGGTTCTGAGATTAAAGGCACATGGCAACGTGTCCAGCTTAGAAATCCTGTTAAGAGTTCTTGCTTTTAGCTGGCATCCTGAGCAGATGCTAATCCTGTGTTCCCAGCAGAATGATGGTTAGGGGGGAAGAGCTAAGTGTAGAAAAGAAGCTTCAGGACACAGAATCTCCTCTTCACCTGCCCACTCTCCAGCCCCTGTTTCTGTCTCATATTCTATGCCCTGTCTTTGAGATGAATACACCTAACATTTCCATCCTGTAGTCTCTGTGTCTGCACAGAAGGCAGTCAGGGATCTGCTGGGATAGTTTGGTTCCAGGCTTCCCAGGACTACAGTCATATGTACAAGGAAACAGACGGCAAGTCTCAAAAGCAGTTTCTTGAAGACCTGTCAAACCAGAGGTCTTCTAAGTCAGGGATATCATGGGGAGAAGGCCATGGCTATAGATCAGCTCATGGAAGGACTGAAGGAGGCCAGGAGCCCCTGGTGCAGAATCCTTTGACAGGTTATTCACACACAAGAACCAAAAAGCCAGCTCTCCTTACCTAAGTCCAGGCACACAAGGACATCAGCAGTGTGTTTCCTGGGATGGAAGACACTGAGCCTTCTGCATTCCATCTGTGGGTGGTATCCACAATCATGAAAGAGGTGGGTGAGGCAAGCAAAGGACCTCAACACCTGGTGCTTACAAATCCACAAAATAAACAAAGATGCGAAAAAGGCACAAGTAATTTTTAGATTACATAAAACAGAAAAAAACACACTCGAAGGAACTCAGGGACAAGAAGAGAAGTGTAGTCCTAGGGAAATGTTAGTGATCTCCAAAATAACAAGAGAGGAAACAATCTGATGTAACTCAAGGTAGGACCTTTATTTTATTTGAATTATCTTGATCAGCTCCAAGGAACCACTGTTACTCAGGATGGTTGTGGTGGTTGAGGGCAATGCAGGAGCCAGAGCCAAGTCCTGGCAAGAAGGCAAAAGTCTCCGTTTGCAGATCCACAGTTCAGTCAAGTTCTGCTATGCAGTCAGCAGGCTTGAACTGCATTCTGAAGATGATTTCAAAACACATATAGGATTTTGTTTCTATGTATTCTCATTATGCTGATGGGCTGTGGTCAGATTTCATTAGAAACCAAGAAGTGCTCCTAAATGCCGACAGAAATGCCAGGTGCCCTGGTGGGAGAATAAAGGAGATGAGCTGCAGAATCTGCGGTTTGAGGTTGTTTCATGTTCTCTCTGCACCCTGTTGTTTCTAAATGCTGAAAATTCATCCACATTCTTTCCATTGTTGAATGCATGGTGAGGCAGTCTTGACAAAGGCACGCTTTAGGCCCTGCATGTGTACAAAGTAAGCTGCCTTCCCCCATCGCCACCCACCTCTGGAGGTCTATAAACTGCTCTTTGCCAGAATCTCAAATGAAGCTGCATTTCTCTCTTTGTGAAGAGGCTTTTCCAGGATAGCATGGTCCAGAACACCAAAACTCTGCTCTCTGAGCTTTCTCGAGCTTGGCTTCCTTTTTGTAGTTGTTCCATGGCTATAGTCCTGGCGTACACTTGTCCAGTGCCAGAAGATGCTAACTGATGGCTTCTCACTCACACATGCATGGTTTGGGGCCAGCTTTGCAATCCTGGTTAAGTCCATAATTAATCTACCCACTCCTTTTTCTATAGTGCCAGGGAGACATTAGTGATCTCCAAAACACAGACAGGAACTGATTGATGCAACTCACAGCAGGGTATTTACTCAAGCTAGTTTGCAGTCATCCCTGCTTCGCACAACCTTCACTCACGAAAGTTTTTTGTGTGTTGGGAGGAGAACCCCAAATGTCTATCAGGACAAGGCTTATAGAAAGTTGTAAGCAGGGAGTCCATGTGTATGCTATTAATTGGAAAGCCTTTGTGGCCTTTACCATAGTTGTCTGGTGCTTAGAGTCATATCATAAACTTAATTTCTGTTCTCCTCTACATTGGTGGAGGTTAGGCAAGGGGTTGGTTTGTAACCTGTTGTCCTGTTGTGGGTTTGTTGGGGGAATGACCTGGAGTTGCAGGTCTTGTTGAAAGTGTAACCTGGAAATGCTGGTCTTGTTGGGGATTAGCCTGGAGACAGGGTTTTATTGGGGGGGAGGGGCAATGTGGAAACTAATGCTAGGTACCAGCCTGTTACTTTACCTGTGTTTAAGCACAGGTCAGGTTCCCTAAATTGGATCTGAACTTAAATGATTTGGCATCTCATGGCCACACTGGTGGTAGTTAGAAAAAGAGCCTGGCCAATGAATAATTCTGGCCAGAAGCATGAATGTGTCTTGGCCCCAAGCTCCAAGCCTGTGACTGCTTCCAGAAGGGGGCATGCAGGAGCTAGTACTGTGCACTGTCACAGTTCCCCCTGGTCATCTTTATCCATGAGTATTTGAGACTTGCTGACTATGAAATTTCTACTAGGTTGTCAATAACCTCAGTTAATAACCTGAAATCTGTTAGCTTTCAACTCTGAAGTTTTCAAACTTTATACATGATTTTGTTTCTAGGTGCTTTCGTTTTAATGACAGGATCAGACACTGCCAGGCAGGCCACAGTGGGATTGTGTGCGAACCCAAGATCTACACCCCATGTGCCTAGACACCAACCAAAATGCTTGGCATTAGAGTGTGAGTGTGCAGGAGATGTGATGCTGTGCTGTCAGCAGGCTGAGGCTAAATCATACCTTTGTTGCAAACACCATATTTGATTTTGTTTCTAGGTGCTTTAATTTTCAAAAGGAACCACACTTTTCCAGGCTGTAGTAGGATCCTTTGCAAAAGCCTAGAGTCCAGAAAGAGTGGAGCAAACACTGGACAGAACTCCTGGTGCCTATGTGCCAGTATATGAGAAATGAGATCCAGACCCAATTTCATTTTGTTTTCAGGTCCTCCCTGCTCACCATTGTTTCTAAGGGGTATGTTGAATCTCTACACTCTCAGTACAGTTGTCGTCCACATTGATTCAGCTCAGGGGTTTTTTAAAGTTCTCAAGGTTACTCCCTGTTTTCTGGTTATCTTATGGCCCAGCACACATGAGAACCAGGTATCTTAAGAAAGCCTGAATACTTATTTAAAAAAACACCATTTATAGCTGTGACCTAGGCTCAAAAAACAAAACAAGAAAACAAAACAAAAGACTGAAAATTCTCAAAGTAAAATCCTCTGACTCTGGATGCAGTTATCTAGTGTTAAACATAATAGGAAACTGATTAGACAGGCAAAGGAAAAGGGATAATGTGCCAACAAATCTATTTGGGGTGCCTGGTTGAGAGATCAGTGTATCCTGATCTGTATCCACACCACAGTTCATTTTTTCCCTAGGTCCGTATAAAGAAGAACACAAATTTCCAGCATTTCAACACTTTTATTAAAATAACAAACATGAAATAGCTGGCTGCAAAGACATAGTTGCCTTGTGAGGGCCTTTGCTGTAATACAGGAGCTGACAGACGATCCCCTGATTGCAAGTCTTAGCAGGCATCAGGGTTCCTGGGCCCCAAACAGAGTTCTGAGTTAATTTTTTTCACTTCTTCTTCTTCTGGTCGAAAGCCCTTTGAAGCCATGCCCAGTAGCCTAGATTCCTGGAAAAGTCAGAAGCAGGATCCTGGTCAGTGCAGCCTCTACCATCACAGGTCTCAAGTTCCAGGCATTTCTCCCTGAGCAAACTTGTCGAGGGTTGGTCTGGCTCTGCTACACCTTTGTTTCTCTTGTTGTCCACATCTCTTGAGAACACGGGTGGCTCCCTTTGACTCTCACTCTTGAAGACCTCTGTGCCCTTCATGGCACAATTCAATCTGCTGCTCTATATCGGGTTGTCCAAACTCTCAAATACATAGTAAAAGGGGTATAGCTCCCAATCAACAGTCCAGCCATCATCAAAGCTGTGGTTTGTATCTCCACAGAAAGAAAGATGCTGAGATGTGGAAGACCCTGTATTCATGGCTGGCAAGTCATGACCACTTAGCAGTCCATGCACTTTGTAATCTGCTGTATTTTTGACAAAACTGAGACAGTACTCCCTCAGATCCTTCAGATTATCCATGGAATGCTGAGGGTAAGTCCTTGACCTTCTCATATAAAGAAGTCTCCAGTTAGTTAATTATACCCTCCCAAGCATTGCACTCTGGTAAATTGGGTGTTAAATCCACAATACTAACATTTATTTGCATTGCCTAAGGAGGCAAGATTCTGCCCAGTCTGGTGGTGCAAGAATTTAATCTCAGCATCTATAGGAATGAAGCAGATTGGGGTTAGAAGCAGAGGCAGGTGGATCTATAATGTCAAGGCCAGCCTGGTAGTCAGACCTAATTCAAGATAGCTAGGGCTATACAGGATACCTAGGCTCAAAGAACAAAACATGCAAACACAAAAGGAGTGAAGCTTCTCAACATAAGATGCTATCATTCTGGATGCTGTAATGGTATTTAATTTAAAAATGAGCCAATACATTCCTCACCTACAATAACTGCAGGTGAAACAGCCAGTCTGCTCAGTGAGGTCCTTGGCAGAGGCAGCAATCTAACTTTTTGGTAGGGTCAAGCCTGGCTATCAAGAATCTGGTCACTGCCTCAGACTCTCTAGAGCAGTCTGGGCCAATTTGAGCATCTCCCTTTCCTCACAAGACACTTACCATGTCTCCACAAGGTCTCCTTCAGAGATGCTCTCACTATTGCCTTTGAGGCAATCTCTTCCAACTAGTTTTCTTAGCACCTCTGCTGAGTTCTCTCTCTGCAATATGCAGGGGATCCATATTTCACACATGTCACACTACCCGTGGGACACCAGCTTTGCTGTTCCACAATCAAGGTGCCTCAAATTACCCAGAAGAACAGATTCGCAACACTTAATTAATTTGCCAATTAGATTTAAATATGTTTTTAAAAATTTCAAGATGTCGATAAGGTAATAACAAAGACATCTCTTATAGTAAAAGTTCTATCCCAATAGTCTAACTTTTAGATATATTTACCTCTGATTCCATTTTAGTATGCTATGTCTCCCACTCATGGCTCCTGCATGCATCTCCCTGTGTCTCTCTCCCTATCTCCTCCTCCTCACTCCCTTCTAATCACTAGCTTCTCACCACCTCAATGTAAATGGATAGGAAATATCTTTCAAGATCACACAATTGTCAAGAGTTGAACATTATAGGCAACTGATTAGACCGGCAATGGGGAAAGTTCTCGTAGGCCAGGGAGTCTATTTGGGGGTACCTGTTTTTGAGAGCAAAAGATCTCATAAAACGATCTTTCCCTCACTCTCTCTTTTCTGATAGGGGGATATATTAAATTGACTTACAGGATGCAGTCTGTCTTATTCCACAAGAGCTGGATAGGATGCTAAGTCCAAGCCAGAAGATCTCACTACCCGAAGCTGGATGTCTCAGCTGGTCTTCAGTAGAAGATGGAATCACAGACAAGCAAGCTCTAATTCCAGCTAAGTAATATGACTTAGTAGCTAGGAGAGAGCAAGCATGCATTGTGAAAACTTGCTTCCTCTGTGTTCTTATATAGGCCTCAAGATGAAGGTGTGGCAGAAATTAAAGGTGTGTGTTCCATAATCAATCTCTGGATTAAAGGTGAGTGTCTTCCCCTGGGTGTGGTGCATCATGCCTTTAATCCAAGCACTATGGGAATGTATCATGAAGCTGAATCTCTGTGAGTTGCCTGGTCTACAAAGTGTATTACTGTACAGCCAGTGGTATTGCAGACAAACTCTGGATCATAGAAACAATACCAATAACAATAACACAGTTATGTGGCTTTCTTGCTCAATATCCAGATTAAAGGCCTGTGTCTTTCAAGCTCAAAGAGATCTGCACTGAATTGGAGTGTTCCTACTTCAAAGAACCTGATTGCCTTGTACAAATTAAACAGCAAATCCCTTGAAGTTGGGTCCTTAAATTTTGGATTTTGCATAATTCGTGATGTATTCAAGTAAAAGCGATTTTCAGAACAGCCATGGTTACACAGAGCAATACACTCTGTGGTCTCTATTCTTCTAGCCAGGAAATGAGTCTGGCCCAAAGGTTAAATGTTTCTTGGCTGTGAGCTGCAAGCCACTAACTACTTCAACTTGAGATTCGCAGCCTAGTTAAATTCCATTAGGCTGCCAACAACTACAAGCTGAAATTCCATAATGATTTCAAAGCTCACAGGTGATTTTGTATCTAGGTGCTATCGTTTTGCCAATGAGATTAGATCCTGCCAGGAAGGCTGCAGTGGGATTCTGTGCAAACCCAAGATCTGGACCCCATGCACCAACACACTGACCAAAATGCTTGGTATCCGAGTGTGAGTGTACAGGAGATGTGATGCTGTGCTGTCAGCAGGCTGAGGCTAAATCAGACCTTGATTGCAAACAACATATTTGATTATGTTTCTACGTGCTTTACTCTTCAAATGGAACAAGACTTTGCTAGGGAGGCTGTAGTGATCCTTTGTAAACCCATTTCCAGAAGTTGTGGAGGAAATCCTGAATGAAACCCCTGGTGTCGATGTGCCAGTATAAAAGAAATGTGATCCAGACACAATTTCATTTTTTTTTCAGGTCCTCTCTGTTTGCTATCATTTCTAAGTATCTCTAGGGTGTGTTGAATCTCTACACTCTCAGAACAGCTGCCATCCATGTTGACACAGCAGAGGGGTTTCTCAAAGTTCTCAAGGTTTCTTCCTGTGTGGTGGTTATCTTATGGCCCAGGACACATGAGAACCAGATTTCCTAAGACTGCCTGAAAACTTCTTTAAAAAAAAAACCCACCATTTAGTCCTCTGACCTAGGCCCAAAAGACAAAAGAAGCAGCAATAAAACAGAGTGAAGCTTCTTAAACTAAGATCCTATCACTCTGGATGCAATTGTCAAGACTTAACCATTATAGGTGATTGATGTGACAGGCAAAGGATAAAGTGCTCATGGGTCAGCCACTCTCCTTGGGGATCCTAGGAGTAAAAGATCTTTTAAAGAGTATAAGATCGCATAGAATGATCTCTCAATCACTCTATCTTTCCTGAAAGGGGATATATTAGAATGACTTACAGGATGCAGTCTGCCTTATTCCACAACAGCCATATAGGAAGCAAAGTCCAAGAATACAGAAGTTCTCAGTTCCTGTGGCTGGAAGTCTCTGCTGCTCTTCAGTAGAAGATGGAATAACAGACAAGCAAGCTCTAAGCCAGCGAAGTAATAAGATTTGCTATCTAGGAGAGAGCAAATGGACAATGTGAAAGCTTTCTTCCTCTGTGTTCTAATATAGGCCCCAGGATGAAGGTGTGGCCCAAATTAAAGGTGTGTGTTCCAGAATCAATCTCTGGATTAAAGCTGAGTGTCTTCTGCTGGGTGTGGTTGCTGGGTGGGTGTGCTTTAATCCAAGCACTATCAGAGTGAATCATGCAGGTGGAAATCTATGAGTAGCCTGGTTCCATAGACATATTGGGTTCCAAGACAGCCATTAGTCTTACAGAGAAACCCTATTTCATGATAACAACATCACAAAGTCCTGTGGCTTTCTTCCACCATATCCAGATTAAAGGCCTGTGTCTTTCAAGCTCAAAAAATTCTGCATTAAAGTCCAGTCTTCCAACTTCAAAGACACTGAATACTTTCTACGTACTAAACAAAAATCCCCTGAAGGTGTGTCCTTAAGTTTTGGATTTTTGGTTAATTGGAGATTTAATCAAGTTGACAACAAAGAATAGCGACCACAGAGAGGGTTTCATGGAAAAATATAATATGAGCAGGGCCTTGCAGACCCAAGAATGACACCATGAGATTTGAAACAAGGAACAGCTGTAGTCCTATTTATCAGTCCATTTATCAGTGATAAATACCAGGCAATCTTGGAGCTCATTTCTCTCGCTGGATATCAGGTGAGTGGTCAGATTCTCCAATTTATTTTCTTACTTCTTGATAACAATTGTTTGGGGGAGGATATTTGTGTCATACCCCAGCCTCTGCAGCTAGAGGAGCACAAGTAAACTCGCAAAGTGGAAAGGCATAGAGAATACACAGACCAGGCTGAGGACCAAAGAGAAAGAGAGCACACCTGGAATCCAGTGAGACAGAAAAGACTTTGGCACAGGCTTGAAATGCCTGCTCTGTGGATCTCAGCTCTCCCATCATTCTGTAGAGATTTGGATATCTAAGCAGACAGGCATTTTGGCTGCCTCCCAACGCATGTTTATGATGACCTCAAAGATGGCCTCCCCATGGTTTTTAGTAACTACACAGGGTGCTACTTGGCTTCAGAGCCCCCAAATGGAAAGCTACAGAATCCAGAAAACATGGCAGAGTCCCCAAGCACCCATATGCAGTGTTCATAATCAGATGCGCTATCGCGGATTCTAGGCCCATGACTGTGGATTAAATAGTTGCATATGGCAAAACATTATCAAAAGACTGAACAATTCATCCAACAGAAAGACTAAAGCAATCTAGAGCTGGAAAAATATCCGGTTTCTGATTCTGAGAGTTGTGTGGCTGCATTAGAGATGTGTCTGACACCCAATCTGCTGATTCAGTAAGGTCAGGGGATCATTCTCAGGGCTAAGTTTGTCAGAGGAGGTCTGAGAATGTAAGGTCTCATAAGAATATTTTGCTCTGAGTTACTATAATCTCATATCTCCTGTTCCTATAAAAGCAAACTGGATGTAAAATGTTGAACTGATAGAAACTGGGAAATATTTCCTCCCTGACTCTTTATGGACTCCTCTTGAGCCCAGGTTACACCCCCCTCCATGGTCAGTAAGTGGAAAATATAAAAATTCACAATATAATAGCTTTGAAATAGCCAGTTTGTGTCTTTGGGGTGGACAAACTAATGTACTAGAATCCTCACCTTTCAGGAATTATAGTCAGGAAAGTTCATTAAATTCACTGTGTCAGCATTTCCTGTTACAAACTACTGGGAAGCCAGGCTCAAGTGTGCCTGCTTCAGGATTTTTCACATCACTGTTCCATGAGTCACTGTGCCTTTCCCATAACCACATCTTCCTTGCTGGTTTACAGTGAGATGGAAAGTGATCTTCCTTTGGCCTCTCTCTCATTTCTCTAAGCTCCCCATTCTCACTCTCAAGTACACTCCTCCTCCATCTTGGACACATAAATATGGGTGAACTCTCTAGGGACTAATTGAAAGCCCTGAGAGCAGTGGGTGTTGTGGCATCACTGGAGACATCACAGGGGATGCCTAGAGCTCTCCAGGATACACTAGACTGTTCAGACAAGGGATTGTTTATGTCATGGGGAACAGGATTTTTCTTCCTGTTAATGCTCTCCCTTTACTGAACAGAAGCTGAGGCGCCCATCCCGGGAGACTCTCCTGGGACACAAATGTTGATCACCTCCATTTCAAAAGTCGCAGGTCACAGCCACTGAGATTTGTCAATGTCAGAACAATGGGAAAGTGCTGTTCTTTATTTCCAAATGTGTTAGCTGTGGAGACCTGGGTCAAGATGGAGAGAAGAGCCAGCCCATCACGTTGGCAGCAGAAGACTTGAGATGTACACTTTCTTCCTAGGCTTTGGCTGCATGAACTTATTAGAAGGCAGTTCCAGGGTCACCTTCAGCATGTGGAGATTCAGGACGGGAGGGACTTTCTCAGGATTATCTTGCTTGGAGATGATGGCTGTGGACAGGGACCAGGAAAACAAGATGACTCAGATCTGACACTGACTGAGAGATGAAAACAAAGAGTATAGTATAATCTCTGTGTTACATCCTCTATTAGTCAGGCTGTGAGATACAGATGTCCCTTGACACTCCCCACCAGATGTGCGTCCACATCTGTCAATGAATGTCAAATTCTACATGTCCCAAACAGCCCCGGTCTGTCTCTTAGCCTTAGAAATATGTACAAAAATGTTTTAAAATTGAATATTTTCATGGAAAATAATATATAAAATGGTACACATATTAAACATTTCTAAACTAACTGAAGTGTTAAGTAGAAATATTTTCTCATAAAATTGTAGATTTTCATTGAAAATATTTCTGAATAAAATTGAAGAAATATATAGAAAAAAATCCAACAAAGAAGGAGAACTACAGGCCAATATCCCTTATGATGCAAAATACTCAATAAAATTTATGCCAATCAAATCCAAGATGATCACTCACTATGAGCAAGTAGGCTTCATCCCAGGGATGCAGAAATGGTTCAATATACCGGAAATCCATCTATGCAATCCATTATTTAAAAACTCAAAGAAAAAATCCACATGGTCATTTCATTAGATGCTGAAAAAGCATTTGACAAAAGTCAGCAACCTTTCATTCTAAAAGTCTTGGAAAAAGCAGGAAATCAATGCTCATACCTAAACATAATAAAAGCAATATACAACAAACCGGTAGCCAACATCAAACTAAATGGAGAGAAACTTGAAGCAATCCCACTAAAATCAGGGACTAGACAAGGCTGCCCCCTCTCTCCATATCTTTTCAATATAGTTCTTGAGGTACTAGCTAGAGCAATTAGACAATATAAGGAGATCAAAGGGATACAAATTGGCAAGGAAGAAGTCAAACTATCACTATTTGCAGATGGTATGATAGTATACTTAACTAACCCAAAAAAACTCCACCAGAGAAATCCTACAGCTGATAAACAACTTCAGCAAAGTGGCAGGCTATACAGTCAACTCAAGCAAATCAGTAGCCTTCCTATACCCAAAGTATAAGCAGGCTGAGAAAGACATTAGGGATATGACACCCTTCACAATAGCCGAAAGAACAATATAAATATCTTGGTGTGACTCTAAGCAAAGAAGTGAAAGATCTGTGTAACAAGAATGTCAGGTCTCTGAAGAAGGATATTGAAGAAGACCTCAGAAAATGGAAAAACCTTCCATGCCTGTGGATGGGCAGGATTAATATAGTTAAAATAGCCATCTTGCCAAAAGCAATATACAGATTCAACACAATCCCCATCAAAATCCCAAATCAGTTCTTCAAAGAAATATAAAGAGTAATTCTAAAATTCATCCGGAATAATAAAAAAACCAGGATAGCTAAAATTATTCTCAACAGTAAAGTACTTCTGGGTTAATCAGTATCCTGGACCTTGATCAATACTACAGAGCAATAGTGTTAAAAAATGCATGGTATTGGTACAGTGACAGGCAGGTAGATCAATGGAATAGGATTGAAGACCCAGAAATGAACCCACACACCTATGGTCACTTGATCTTTGACAAAGGATCTGAAAACATCCAGTGGAGAAAAGATCGCCTTTTCAACAAATGGTGCTGGTTCAATTGGAGGTCAGCATGCAGAAGAATGCGAATTGATCCATCCTTATCTCCTTGTACTAAGCTCACCTCCAAGTGGATCAAAAACCTCCACATAAAACCAGACACTCTGAAACTAATAGAAAAGAAACTGGGGAAGACCCTTGAAACAGGCACAGGGGAAAAGTTCCTGAACAGAACACCAATAGCTTATGCTCTAAGATCATAAATTGACAAATGGGGCCTCATAAAATTACAAAGTTTCTGTAAGGAAAAGAACACCATCAAAAGGAAAAAACAGCAACCAACAAATGGGAAAAGATCTTCAACCCTACATCTGACAGAGGGCTAATATCCAATATATACAAAGAAATCATAAGTTAGACCCCAGAGAACCAAATAACCTCATTAAAAATTGGGGTACATAGATAAACAGGGAATTTTCACATGAAGAATTTCGGATGGCTGACAAGCACCTTAAGAAATTTTCAGCATCATTAGTCATTAGGGAAATGCAAATCAAAACAACCCTGAGTTTTCACCTCACACCAGTCTGAATGGTTAAGGTTAAAAACTCAGGAGACAGCAGGTGTTGGTTAGGATGTGGAGAAAGAGGAACACTCCTCCACTGCTGGAGGGGTTGTAAGATGGTACAACCACTTTGGAAATCAGTGTGGCGGTTCCTCAGAAAACTGGACATGAGACTTCCAGAGGACCCTGCTATACCTCTCCTGGGCATATATCCAGAGGATTCCCTAGCATGCACTAAGGACACATGCTACACAATGTTCATAGCAGCCTTATTTATAATAGCCAGAAGCTGGAAAGAACCCAGATGTCCCTCAACAGAGGAATGCATACAGAAAATGTGGTATATTTACACAATGGAATACTACTCAGCAATTAAAAACAATGAATTCATGAAATTCTTAGGGAAATCAATGGTACTGGAAAAATATCATACTAATTGAGGTAACTCATTCACAAAAGAACACATATGGAGTGCAGTCACTGATAAGAGCCCAGAAGCTCAGAATACCCAAAACACAACCCACATATCAAATTATTCCCTAGAAGAAGGAAGGAGAGGACCCGGGTCCTGGAAAGGCTTGATGCAGCATTGTAGGGGAATACCAGGACAGAGGAGGGGGAGGGGATTGTTTGGAGAACTGGTATAGGGAAGAGGACTTATGGGACTTAGGGGGAGGGGGGAACCTGGAAAGGGAAAATCATTTGGAATGTAAACAAAGAATATAGAAAATTAAAGAAAGAAAGAAAGAAAGAAAGAAAGAAAGAAAGAAAGAAAAGAAAAGAGAGAAGAGAAGAGAAGAGAAGAGAAGAAAAGAAAAGAAAAGAAAAGAAAAGAAAAAAGAAAAGAAAGAAAAGAAAAGAATTCTCCCAAAGAATCAGGTGCACTATATTCCTGTTCTGGAATCAGAATAGACCTTAGCTCAGAAGTTCACATAAAAAGACACTCAAAAAACCCACATACACATAACTGAAATTATAAAAATTTTAGTTCATTTTACAAAGAAACATATGGGAAAATTGGTTTCATTTTGTTCCATTCTTTTTTTTTCTTACATTGTAAGAATATTTTAATTATGTATTTAACTTGACTTTCAATTAATTTAGAAATATTTTATGCCTTCCATTTTATATGTAAAATGGTCCATGATAATCTTGAATTTTAACTTGTTTTTCTATATAATTCTTAATTTTTTCATAAATATTTCCATGTAACTCTTTGACTTTTTCATAAAATACTTCTACCTTCTTTTTCAATTAATTTAGCCATGTATATAGGTCTACTTTTTTATCTGAATAATGTGCCATGAATATCATCAATTTTAACATGTTTTCCTGTATATTTTTTCAATTTCATCAGATTTATTTTCCACTTAAATCATCAATTTTATCAGAAAATGTGTATACATCCTCCTTCAATTAATTCAGAAATGTTCTTCAAGTCAACCAATTTATCCATATTATTTTCCATTATAATCTTCAATTTATCAGTAAGTGTTTATACTTCCACTTTTAATTAATTTTGAAATGTTTTTGATGTCAAATTATTTATGTTATTATCGAAGAAAATCGTTAAATTTAACATATTTTATATATTTCTTCAATTATACCAAACAAAATTTCCAAGTAAACCTTCTATTTTTTTAAAAAAATTTCTACATCATTACTGAATTAATTTAGGAATGTTTTTATGTCTACCATTTTATCTGTATAATTTTCAAAGAAAATTGTCAATTTTAATGTGAATTTCCATATATTTCTTCATTACTTTAGAAATATTATCCATGTATTTTCATTTTATCAGAATGTATTTTACTTCCCTTTTCAATTACTTTAGGAATATTTTATGTCTACCATTTTATTTGTATAATTTTCCATGAAAATTGTTAATTTTAATATATCTTTTTATATATGTCTTAAACTTTGTGAGAAATATTTTCTGTGTCAGCAAATGTATGTAATCCAACTTTAAATCAATTTAAAAATATTTTCAATATTTTTATCTGTGTAATTTTCCATTATAATCTTCAATTTTGACATGTGTTTCTGTTACATGTGTTGATATAGTTCATCAAATTATCAGAAATATTTTCCATGTATCTTCAATTTTATCAGAAATTTATTATACTTTCTTCTTCAATTAATTTAGATATATTTTCTGTCAAAAATTTATCCATTTTATTTTCTATTATAATCTTCAATTATCTCATAAATTGGAATAGTTTTTATGTCAACCAATTGATGTATTATTATCCATGAAACTTGTCAATATTTTTAAAGTTGTCAATTTTACCACTATTTTCTACATAATTCTTCAATTTGATCAAAAATAATTTCCATGTAAATCTTCAATTTTTCATAAATTAGTTCTACTTCATTTTTCAAATTATTTAGCAATATT
This sequence comes from Apodemus sylvaticus, assembly GCF_947179515.1. NCBI lineage: Eukaryota > Metazoa > Chordata > Mammalia > Rodentia > Muridae > Apodemus > Apodemus sylvaticus. The sequence continues at coordinate 89,195,642 of NC_067487.1, forward strand.
TATTATGCCTGCAATTTTCTATGTATAATTTTGCATTAATATTGTCATTTTTGATGTGTTTATCTATATATTTATACAACTGTATCTGAAATAATATCCATGTAATATTTTCCATTTCAATTTTACCAGAAAATGTTTATACTTCCTCCTTCAATTAAATTAGAATTGTTTTTCAAGTCAGCCAATTTATCTGTATTATTCCATGAAAATCATCAATTTTAACGTTTTTATATATATTTCTTAAATTTTATCAGAAATGTTTATAATTCACTTTTAATTATTTTGTGATTTCTTCATTGCTTCTGATTTTAAGTCTTAGTCTCTCTTGTTCCATTCCACCACCTTTTAAATTGTATTTTCTTCCATTTCTTCAAGTGATTTATTTTTCCCTCTCTAACGGCTTCTATGTGTTTGTCTGTGGATTTCTGTATTTCATTAAAGGGATCATTTTTATCCTCATTAAAGACTTTTGTCATCCTCATGAGGTGGCATTTTAGGTTAGACTCTTGTTCTTATTGTGTGTTTGGGTATCCAGGATAGGAGAACTGGGTTCAGATATTGCCAAATTACATTATCTTATGTTGGTTATGTTCTTGCCTTTTTCTTTCACCTCTTGGTCATTTCTCTTGTTAACTTGCCTGGGCCCCTCTGACTGGAGCAGGCGACTTTGGAGACAGGCAGCGCTGCCTCTGGTTAGGTCAGGCCTTCCGTGTCCATGCTTAGTGCAACCTTCATGTGTTCCCATGTCTCTGATTAAGGAAGACCTCCTGAAAGCCAGGTTGGCTTTGGGTTCTGGGGCAGACATTGATCTGCCCTAGTTTGTGGTGGAAATACAGACTGGAAGGACAATGTGGCTCAGGAAGAGCCTGCTAGATACCATATCTGCAGGTCTCTGTGGCGGTACAAATTGGTGTGGGGATAAAAAAAGGTCTGACCTATATTTCTATATATGGAAGGCCACCTGTTTGACAGGTAGACTGTTAGGAGTTGGAGGCACACCCTGTTTTTCATAAATTCAGACAGTATAAATCCTTTAGTTATAAACTATATATAGAATAATTTCTATGAAATGAAAATGGATAGCGGCTATTTCATGTTCCACACAGCACAACATGGAATCAGATATCTGATTTCAACAAGAAATAAAAGGACAACAAACTGAAAATAAGCTATGAAATCTTATTTGTGAGACATAGAAGAACATTTTCTTTTATATACTCATAAAGTACTGTTGGGAATATCTTAAGACTGCAATGTAAATGTATAACTTAAAGGAAAATGAAAACAAAAGCAAAACAAAACAAAAAAAGACTCCCTTGATACTCAGGAAGGATACAGTGGTGTGTGCTGTGCCTTCTTTCCAACATCCCAAGTCAATAACATGATCTTAAAACAGAAAGAAAAGCAATTTCAATAAATACTATTTGTGTTCAAAGGACATGGAGAAGTTCTCTGTAGAAAACCACATGGAGTCTCACCTCTCAATCTTGACAAAATCAAATTAAAATTTATTGAAGGACCTTTATGTTTGACCGGTAGTCTTTCTATCATGAGTATGGTATGGATCCAAGTCCACTACTCATGTGCACCAAATGATTTCCAAAAGTTTGCCACAGCCCGGAATGGCATTTCCATAGTAGTCACAGTAGAGTAACGAGTCAGCTTCCACACACATTCCCAATTCATTTGAATTACCACCCTGTACACAAAAATATGGAATATCACAATATCAAGGCTCAAAATTTTCCCAAGGTCTGCAAAACTACTAAAAATATTCAAATTGACAGTCATAATTCAAGCAAAGTATGAAACAAACTTTTATTCATAGTATCTAAGATGGTACAATAAACTCCATAGCAAGATTTTATTATAAGCCAGTGAAATTGCAACCATTCCAAAAATGGAGTTAAAGATTCCATTCTGTGTGAAGATTATGAGCCAAAAATAATGTAATTGAAGCAAATATAAATCAAATTAAATGTTCGATCTGTGTCACTCATAGTAATCTAACCAAGTTACATCAATTGGCAAAGCAGACATACATGTGTGTTGTTGCAATATAATCCAAATCAGGACCATTTCAAAACAAACACCAACTTGACATGGTTGTAAAATATAAGATATACACTAAGATTAGCAATACATTTCTCTCTCAGAAATGGCACATTAATTCTTTCATTTCTTTGAGAAAAATGTATGAAAATGTTTTCAAATTCTTAATGAGTTGTGAACAAACATCAACAAAGAAATGTTTCATCAAATGCCACTGACTGCCAGGGACTGATTATCAGCCAAGATATCAGCATATCAACTCAGTGAATGCCCCCACAGGTAGTGATACTGGACAGAATGGGTGATGAATCTTTACAAATACAGGCTTTTTGGATTTAGCATAGTGACGTGTTCCCCAGATGACAGGAATCACAAGAAGTTTGAAGATATTTTGTAAACATGACTAGCATACAATATCATATGAACAACAGAGAGAATGTTCAACTCCTGGATCAATATTTCATGTGAGACTGCGCTTCCCTACACTAGACAGTGGAAGACATAATGTCCCATGATTCTTATCAGAGTGTGAAAAATATCGAACTTTTATGACCTTCTAAACTCTTGTTTATGGAATTTCTGTTGAAATCCATTGTGTTCGTACATATGGCTGTTGACACATATTCTGGCTCAACCTGCTCAGGAGAAGATTGTTGTTGGGAATTATGCCATGCATACAAATGAAATCATGGCACCTGAGGATGGAGAACATGACCTCCAAAACATGTTTTCAGAAATATGAATGACATCATGGTACCTGAGGATGGAGAACGTGATCTCCAAACCATGTTTTCAGAAATGTTTTGATCAAAAGTTTTCAGACCTCAGATGTAAAGCTTGAGGCCAGATTTTTCTCAAAGTATCCAGGGAGCATGACATAGTTTGAATGGAAAGGAATTGCAAATATAATTATGTGAATCTCCAGACAGCAATCGTCTTAAAACAGATACTTAGTTGTAAATGTGTGTGTTATGTTTGTCTGCATAAGAACGGATTTCACAACTGCTACATTGGAGGACCTAGCAGACATGAAGAAGCTGTATGCTTTCTCTATTTCATTTTTGCTCCTGAAGTTTTTTCCCTTCTTGTGCTGTTTGACAGAACCCATTTGCTTTTGGAGGATGAAAAATAGTGAAGATAATGATGGAGATTTGAGAAGTGACTGTGGATGAAATATTTAAACGAAATATATTTTTAAATAATAATTCTGTTTGATGAATATTAACATTTGAAAATAACAAAAATGTGTTCTACAAACATCATTGATATATTATTGTGCAAGAACTTAGCATTTTCATAATATTTAACTTCAAAATGTTTATTCTGTTTGGAAATTTGTAACATATTCCTACTGATAAAATAATGTCTTTCTTTGTAAAGCAGATAACCATTTTCAAGTATAATGATTGTTAGACAATATACACACATACAAAACACATTTTAAAAACACTCACACAATGCCAGGTGTTATCACGTAGAGCTTTTGAATATATATTTTTTGTTTTCCTTTATTGGATATTTCCTTTATTTGCATTTCAAATGTTTTCCCTTTTCCTCTTTCCCCTCCAGAAACTCCCTATCTCATCCCTCCTCCCCTTGTCTTATGAGGTTGTTCCTGCCCACAACCTCCCACAGTAACTTTACCACCCTGACATTACACTGGGGTATCAAGCCTTCACATGACCAAGGACATATCCTCCCATTGAAGCCCTGCAAGGCCGTCCTGTGCTTCATATTCAATTACAGCCATAGTTCTCTCCATGTGTACTCTTTTGTTTGGTTGTTTAGCCCGTGGGAGTTCTGGGGTTTCTGGTTGGTTAATATCGTTGTTCTTCCTATGGGCTGCAAACCCCTTCAGCTCCTTCTGTCCTTTCTCTAACTCCTTCATTAGGGAACTGATGCCCAATACAATGGTTGTCTAGAGCATTCATGCCTGTGTTTTTCAGGCTCTGGCAGAGTTTGTCGGGAGGCTGTTCTATCAGGCTCCTGTCAAAAAGCATTTCTCGGCATCCACAATCGCGACTGGGTTTGATGACTGTATATGCGATGGTTTTTTTGACAGTCTCTGGATGGCTCAATGTGTGCTCCACACTTTATCTCTTATGAGTATTTTGTTACCCCTTCTAGAAACGACTGCAGAATCCACAATTTGGTCTTCTTTTGGAGAATCATTTGGTCTGTGAGTTGTGTCTTGGGTGTTCCAAACTTCTAGGCTAATATCCACTCAGCAGTGACTGCATACCATGTGGATACTTTTGTGACTGGCTTACCTGACCAGTTTTGTTGAGTACAGATATTTGTAGTAAGATCAATTTTTTTTTAATTTCCTCAGTTTCTGTTGTTATGTCCCCCTTTACATTTCTGATTGTGTTAATTTGGATACTGTCTGTGTACCCTGTGGTTAGTCTGGCTTAAGGTGTATCTATCTTGTTGATTTTCTCAAATAACCAGATCCTAGTTTTGTTGATTATTTATAGAGTTCTTTTTTTCTACTTGGTTGATTTCATCCCTGAGCTTGATTATTTCCTGCTGTCTACTTCTCTTCGATATATTTGCTTTATTTTGATCTAGAGCATTCAGATGAGCTGCTAAGCTGAGAGCGTATGATCTCTCTACTTTCTTTATGGAGGCACTCATAGCTATGAGATTTTATTTTAGGACTGCTTTCATTGTGTTCCATAATTTGGATAGGCCCGACTTTATTTTCATTAAATTCTAAAAAAACAATCTTTAATTCCTTTCATTATTCTTTCTCTGACCAATGTATTATTGAGTAAATTATATATTGAGTAGTAGTTATATATTGAGTAGTTGTTCAGCTTCCACGTGTATGTGGGATTTCTGTTTTTATTGTTATTTGATATCAGTCTTAGTCTGTGGTAGTCCCATAGAATACTATGGATTAATTCAATATCCTTGTCTCTACTGAAGTTTGTCAAACCATATGGTCAATTTTTGAGAAGGTAACAATATATGTCTTAATGGTTCAGTTATAACATTTTATGCTCTTTAATTATGCCTAATCCCCAAATAAAATCATGTAAGTTTTGAAAAAAATTAATTCTCAAAGTTAGATAAAAGATCCTCAGCTGCATATATGGTTAAGTATGCATTAATAATAATTTCAGGCTATGAAAATATACAAATATAAAAGTTGAACAAAATTTTTGATGTATTATTTGCTTCTCAAAAGACACAATATTATTAAGATGTTTGATGTATAAAATCGTTTTAAATAATTAAAAAGGAAGGAGACTATGTTGTGTGTTTTGTATGAGTATCTTTTAAAAAATATATCTGTTGAATTACATCTCTAAGATTATTTTATACTGTCTTATTCAATAGGACTGTATTCTACTTCAAGGATGGCATTGAGACATAGAACAAACTCCTTAACAATTTACACAAATATAAAATTTATCATATCATACCATAGTGCCCTATACCTATGAATTCTTAATTTTGTATTCAACACTAAAGATGACTCATTCGTGAGACTTATTTCAAGACATTTAGTTAGAAATTTACAGTGTATCATAGTACAAACTATTGCAACTGAAATGTTATGTTTCACACATCTCCCTTAATCATCACTATGCCTTGTTTTAGAATACCAGCAAGAAGATACAAGTTTTTTCTGGTTATGTTTTTTGCTACTGAGGAGATTAATGAGAATCCTTATCTTTTACCCAATATGTCTTTGACGATTGCCACCATGCTTGGTTTGTGCCAAGATACATTGGGAGTTCTGGATATAATACATTCACAACAAAACTATAGTGAGAATTTTATTAATTATATCTGTTGACAACATGAAATTTGTTATGTAGACCTTACAGGCCCATCATGGAAAGCATCCTTAAAACTGTCAATTCATTTCCAGACACCAAAGGTAAGAATGCATGACATTGGATGAGTCAACAACATTAAATTCCATTTAAATGTGCCAACAAGAAAACTTTGACAGCATGCATTTATGAGTGTCCTGCTACACATTCAGACAGACACAGACACACATAGGCTGTGTGTGTGTGTGTGTGTGTGTGTGTGTGTGTGTGTGTATGTGTGTATGTAAATCTATGTATATCTATACACACACACACATATATATATATATATATACAAATCTATCTATCTATATATATCACTGTATATACATATCAAAATATAAATGTACATATATAGAGAGAGAAAGAGAAAGAAAAAGACAGACATACAGACAGAGAGACAGAGATAGAGAAAGTGTGAGAGAGATAAATATATAAATTAAGGAATTAAATAATCAGATCACAAATGTACTGGAAAAACAGGCACACTGTGTTCTAGAAAGTTCCGACTTGTCAGAAATAGTCTAGAATCTAAAAGGAATAATACATGATATTTAGAATATATTCATACTATCCTTGATAGGAGTTCAGAAAGGTGAGATATATTATTTGAATATAATTCCAAACATTCTAATAATCATATTCCTCATGTGGATGTTTCATCCTCTCTTCTACATTCTTTAGGTCATTTAATCCTAACCTAAGTGACCATGACCAGTTTCACTATGTCCATCAGATAGCCACCGAGGACACACATTTGTCCAATGGCATGGTCTCCTTGATGCTTCATTTTAGATGGACTTGGATAGGACTGGTCATCTCAGATGATGACCAGGGCCTTCAGTTTCTCTCAGATTTAAGAGAAGAAATGCAAATGCATGGGATCTGTTTAGCTTTTGTGAATGCAATCCCAGAAACCATGCAGATATACACAACAGAGGCTATGATATATGATAAACAAATTATGGCATCTTCAGCAAAGGTTGTTATCATTTATGGTGAAATGAACTCCACTTTAGAAGTCAGCTTTAGAAGATGGAAATATTTAGGTGCTCAGAGAATCTGGATTACAACTTCGCAATGGGATGTTATCACAAGTAAAAAGGAATTCAGCCTTGATTTCTTCCATGGGACGGTCACTTTTGCACACCACAGCGGTGAGATGCCTAAATTTAGGAATTTTATGCAAACTATAGACACTGACAAATACCCAGTAAACATTTCTGAGTCTATCCTGGGGTGGAATTATTTTAATTGTTCAATCTCAAAGAACAGAAATAAAATGGAACATTTTAAATTTAACAACACATTGGAATGGATAGCACTGCAAAAATATGACATGGCCCTGAGTGAAGGTTACAATTTGTATAATGCTGTGTATGCGGTGGCCCACACCTACCATGAGCTCCTTCTTCAACAACTAGAGTCTCAGATACCAGCAGACTACAAAGGAATATTTACTGACTGTCAGCAGGTTAATCAATGTGATCTTTTATATGGACCCAGAGAAAAACATGCATATTTGTTAGAGATTATTCTCTCAGTTGAAAGATTTCTGCACTGCAAAATTCACTAATTTATTTTTCACTTGGATGAATATCATGCACAAGGAAAACATTTTATAGGAAACAATAATTTTTTATGATATCAGTGAGTTTTGTGAAAGCATGTCTCAACATTTCATCAAATGAGTTCAAAAATTAAAATAGAAGCCAAGGGTTTTATAATAAAAGCCCTAAGTGATGACTAAATTAGAATATTTTTCTAAAGAGTGATTTTTCAAGAATCAGTACTTATGCTGTAACTAATACTTACTCATTTAAATTAACAATGATTTACAAAACCACAAATGATTAACGCTGTACATTTTATTAAGTTTCTGTTTACCTCATATATGTTCACTGTCTTTACATGAGAGACCAGCAGCCATTCTTTATTTTCACACACATTCAGAATTCCCCTTCATTTGTGCATACATGGCTACATTTTTAAAAATGTATTTTGGAAAACATAAGCGCACATACACTCATACACATTCACATAGAAAATGCTACTTGTTACATGCTAATCAGTTTTTGCACAATTTACCGTCGAACATTAATATAATGTATATACATTTTCAGTTATCAATGAGGTATATATATATTTTATTACATGGGACTATTTCAATGCTGCTCTTTTGTGAAAAACATAAGGCAATTAGGGGAAATTCTCAATTTTGCTTTCCCTTTATTGATATGCACATGTAAGCATCTAATGATGGATCTCATTTAGGTGTCTTCCTTGCTGAAGACCAGGATATTTATGAACCCTGTTGGAGAACTGGTGAACATGAGACATAGGGAAAACCAGTGTATAGATTATGACATTTTCATCATTTGGAATTTTCCAAAAGGATTTGGAATAAAAGTGAAAATAGGAAGCTATTTTCCTTGCTTTCCACAGATGTAACAACTTCACATAATTGAAGACGTGGACTGGGCCACAGGAGGAACTTCAGTATGTATACCACAGATTTTAGTTGTTTTCAAGATATCTACATTTTAAAACATGAGGCACTGAAATAATATCTCTGCGGTTAATTCCAATTGCTACTTTTGCAAAAGACCATGCTCAGTTACAAACACCAATATCTGTTACCTCTCAACTCTATGTAAATCTTGTCATAGAGATAAAAAGCCTCTGTATTCCAAATGCCTATTCTCTACACACTACAGGAATATATTTATTAAATTAATATATGTAATGAAAAATTTGAAACTATATGTATACCATGGAATTTTTTAATTCTATAACAACATATATATAGCCTAATTAAATATAGAATGTATTCTTTAACAGAAACCTTTTTCCAGATTCAAGGTTTACTTTTTTATTTATGTATATGTTATTGGTAATTGTATTTACTTACATTTCACATGTTTTTCTACTTCCCGGTCTTCCCTCTTCTGTAGGGGATTGCCTTATCTGGCATCAGTGGGAAGTGAGCTCCTTGCTCCTGGGCAGGCTCAATGCCCCAGGATAGGGGTAGGCTAGAATGATGAGACAGGAGTCTCATAAAAGCAGGGGAAGGGCAGAGGGGAAAGAGATTCAAGTTATTGTTTTAAACTTCATTAATTTTAGGGCAGTCTTATAAAACATATTTTGTTCATATCAATCAAATAACTTTTTTTTGATTTACCCTACATTGTCTTTCCACAAACCTCAGTATTCTGATTCTTTTATTTATAAATCATGAGAAAAAAACCTGATGCAACGTAAGCATTCTTTTTGGATATATCAGTTTAGGAAGTAAAGTTTGAAATTGCCACAACCTGAAAGTTACATATATAATATTGTATGCTGTAGAAAATATTGTACAGCATTTGGTGTACTGTAGGGAAATACAAAATAATAATGTGTCTGAAATTGTTAAGAAATACTGGTTCACAGAGGAATATTTACAGCCATATCTGTTATTGTCCCATATATATATATGGTTCTTTATATATATGATGTATACATGAACTACACACACACACACACACACACATACACACATACACGTACACATACACACATTCACTCTTTTACACATATTATATAATATTTATATATTGTCTCAGGTTCCATCCTTCTTGTGTAGTGTGCCATGTACTCCTGGATTTAGGAAAACTCATCAGAAAGAAACAGCAGACTGCTGCTTTGATTGTGTTCAGTGTCCAGAAAATGAGGTTTCCAATGAAACAGGTACATGCATGCATGGAGAAAAGAATTGCTAAATTTGAATACCTTTTCCTTCCAAACTAGAAAAGTTATATGGCCTAAATAGAAACTGAAATCCTAAAATCTTCCCATTTCAGAACTTACTCCATTCAATATTATCAGCTTCTTTTGAACCCAGCAAATAACCTGCAGACTCTTGTACAAACAAGACATTTCTCTCACAGTATGCTGGTTTCCGGTTTTATATTATGCAGAAAACCTTTAGGAGGACAAACATGTGTACCAATTGTTAAGGATGAATTTTTCAGCATAATCTAGGAACATATTTATTTTTCTTTGATTTTTTTGTACAAAGAAACTTGATTAGTTGATCAGTCCATAATCTTTCCCTCAATCATCCATCTTAGTTCCTGACAAAGACTAGATGCTCAGGGTAAGAGTTGTTGTTTTAGGAAATATATTTTAAGATGTGAGATGAATGCCAGGCAGTGGTGGCACATGCCTTTAATCCCAGGACATTGAATGCAGAGACAGCTGGATTTTCTGGATTACAAGGCCAGCCTGGTCTACAGGTTGAGTTCCAGGAAAGCCAGGACAGTACAGAGAAACCCTGTCTCAAAAAAGCAAAACAATTCAAAACAATAAAAGGTAGATGGCTTAAGGGATTGAGCATTTCCTGTCAAACAGTAAGAACAAGAGTGAAGATTTCAAGAGTGAAGATTTCAAGAAAGAAGAGATGGCATATTACTTATCATCAGTCACCACCTACCTAAGTCAAGAGAGATGATTATGAATAGCAATTACCTTCACGCCACCTTGGAATGAATAGTGGGAAATAAAGAAATTGTACCAAAATGAGAGGAACATGCAAATGTTTATGAGACAGAGAGTGTCAGGAATGAAAATATTCCTTTAGGCAAACAGTATTTGCATGAGGAATTGTTTGTTCTGGTTTCTATAGGCGATACTGTCAATTGCCACCACCCAAAAAGCAAACAAAGTACATAATGCATTTCATCAACAGACATCAGTAACTACCCATGCACACTACCCTTTTCTATGAATAGTGATTTTATGGTTTGAAGAATTTAAAAAAAAATCTGAGATCATGCATATTATAATTTATCATATATTCTTTCTTTTTTGTTTAATACATAATTTTTTTCCATTCCATTTCTGATCATGGTGCTTTGTTTCACTACAAAACATAGGTAAATAGAGAGCAATCTTAAGTCAGTTGTCCCTACAACAACAAGGAATGGATTAGATGCTTAATACCAAAATATTTAGTGATATATTCTCTGAATAATACAAATACATAATTATTAACTACATAATTATAATATCTTATATGGTTTTATTGTTTTTGCCAGCAGATATGGAACAGTATGTGAGATGTCCAGATGATAAGTATGCCAACTTCGAGCAAACCCACTGCCTCCAAAGAGCTTTGTCATTTCTAGGTTATGAAGAACCACTGGGGATAGCTCTAGGCTTCATGTCTTTGTCCTTCTCAGTCATCACAATTCTAGTATTCATCACTTTTGTGAAGTACAAGGATACTCCTGTTGTTAAGGCCAATAACCACATTCTCAGCTACATCCTGCTCATCTCACTAGTGTTCTGTTTTCTTTGTTCATTGCTCTTCATTGGACATCCCAACCAAGCCACCTGCATCTTGCAGCAGACCACATTTGGAGGATTTTTCACAGTGGCTGTTTGCACAGTATTGGCCAAAACAATAACTGTGGTCATGGCTTTCAAGCTCACTACTCCAGGGGGCAGAATGAGAGGGATGCTGTCATCAGGGGCACCTAACTTGGTCATTGCCATTTGTACCCTGATCCAACTTATTCTCTGTGGCATCTGGTTGGTAACATCTCCTCCCTTTATTGACAGAGATATACAATCTGAACATGGGAAGACTGTCATTATTTGCAACAAAGGCTCAGTCATTGCCTTCCATGTTGTCCTGGGATACTTGGGTTCCTTGGCTCTGGGGAGCTTCACTGTGGCTTTCCTGGCTAGTAACCTTCCTGACAGATTCAATGAAGCCAAGTTCCTAACTTTCAGCATGCTGGTGTTCTGCAGTGTCTGGATCACCTTGCTCCCTGTCTACCACAGCACCAGGGGGAAGAGCATGGTGATTGTGGAGGTCTTCTCCATCTTGGCTTCTAGTGCAGGGTTGCTAGGGTGTATCTTTGTCCCAAAGTGTTATGTTATTTTAGTTAGACCAGATTCAGATTTTGTACAGAAGTACAAAGATAAATTGCTTCATTGAAACTTTCATAGTAGGAAAATGTTAGATGATACTCAACATAATTTTATTTGTCTTAAGAAATGTAGTACTTAATCATAGAAAATTTTTAAGGGATAAACAAATTAGAACTTACATATAGAACAGTACTATTCATTGTGATACAAATGAACAAAGTTTGGTTAAAAATGGGTTTATAAATAAGTACACAATACTGAAGAAATTGAGAATAAGGCATCTCAGTTGAAGAATGGCTACCATCATGTTGGCCTGTGGTTTGGTGTGTAAGCCATGTACTTGATAAATGATTAATATAAGGTGATGATAGTGACGGTGGATGATACCCACTCTAGGTAAGTTTTTCTTGGAATTATAAGAAAGAGGACTGCAGACAACATGGACCTGTAGCCAATAATAAATCACATTATTCCACGTGATTTCGTGGGGTGCTTGCATCCAATGTCATGCCTTGGCTACATTCAGTATTCTGTGACCAAAGTACATAAAATATAAACAGTTTTTTCAAATGTTTCTCTTGATCATTGTATGTTTTTTGTTTCTTTTAGAACAAAAGAATTAAAGATATCACCTAAATATTAAAATGCCACTTTTGGGATTTGGGTTAGCATAGATTTCTGATGCAATAAAAATCACTTATTTCAAAAGAGAAACAAGAGGGCAATTTAGCAGAGTGTGAAGCACATGGACAGTGTTGCATATGACAGCATAGAAGCACTGGACTTTGGAGTAGCATTAAAATGTAGTAGACATTTCTTAAGAATATCAATTAACCGAAAAGGAAAGAAATATTTTAAGAAAAGCTCAATGGGCTTCAGATTGTGCTCTGTAAATTTAAAAAAAAAAACACAATTTAATTAATAAATGAAAGTCTCATTAAATGAGTAACATCACTAATAGAAATGTTCCCCACAAGACCTTTACTACATTAAGGGTGGCTCTGGCATTATATATAGCAGAGGAAGGCCTTAGGCATCAATGGGAGAACTGGCCCTTGGTCCCATGAAAGCTCAATGTCCCAGTGTAGGAGAATGCCAGGGCTAGAAGGCAGGAATGGGTGTGTGGGGGTACATACCTTCATTTAAAGAGGACCAGGGCTGGTATATAGAGTTTCTGGGGGGAAATTAGGAAAGGGGATAACATTTGAAATGTAAATACATAAAATATCAAATTAAAAAAAATGATACCACTAGGATTCAGGCATTTCTGTAATAGAGCCAATCAATTATCACAGATAATGAACCAAAATAGACACTGCATCCTTTTGGCAACCTCTGTGTTGTTTACGTTGTTCAGTGGTGTGCATTGATTGGTCTATAGGTCGTTTTCTTCCTCGACATGACTTTTTCCCCTTTTCCTTTATTTTAGCCTCCCTATCTCTCAAACACCTCCTGCAGATGCAGTCACATGGAAGCTAGAACTTAATCCTATTCATCTCAAAGCTCCCAGCAATGCCTTCCATTATTTAAGATCCAAGGCATGGGTGTTTTTGCAAAGTCTTGTTCAGCAAACCACATGTCTGTTTCACAACAAATATGGAAGAAGAGCTGTTGTTGATGGTAAAACTAGTCATAGTTATAAGAAGTCATCCACCTTCTCTATATAAAAGGCAGTTCTGAACTATTAATTCATGACATATATTTAAAATCTGGGCCTTTATATTCCTAGCATTGAAATGTTACGAAAAACAACCAAAAACTTAAAGCCATATATCTATAACATGGAATAAAAACTCTGAGCAGTCTGTGGATCAATATAGCTGAAGAAAACACAAAGATTGGAATGAGGCCGTATGATTGCATTGTCCCCACAGACACAGACTTTTAAACAATTCTTACCTTAACAGCAATTAAACTGATGTAGCATATGTGGCTACTTAAGTAGAATTGCACTGTTGCAATTATGTTACATTAAAGACACCTTGCAGACAGACAGCAGCTGAGTGGAGGGTTTGTGAGTTTGTGAGTCCAGTAGTACCTTGGTGACATTTTCATCTATTCAAACTTTGTCTGCTGAGCTTCTAGCACAAGCCAGCACTGTGCTAGAAAAGGCTGCTGTGTAAACACCATGAGCCTTGCCCTCACATTTTTCTTTTTCTTTTTTCCCACTTTTTAAAAAAAATATTTGCTTTATTTACAAGTCGAATAGTATCCACCTTCAGAATAAGTTACTCCTTTGAAAACCCCTTTTTCCCACCCCCTATCCCCCTGCTCAACCGCCTCCTCCCTAATTTCCTGACTTGCATTCCTATGATCTGGGGAAATGAGCCTTCACAGGACCAATGGCCTCTCCTCTCACTGCTGTCTGAAATGGTCATCTTCTGCAACATATGTAGCTGGAGCAATTGGTCCCTCCATGTGTACTCTTTGGCTGGTGACTTAGCCCCAGGGAGCTCTGGGGGTACTGATTGGTACATATTATTGTACCTCCTGCAGGGCTGCAAATCTCTTCAGTTCCTTGGGTTCTTGCTTTAGCTGCTCCACTGGCACACTATGCCCATTCTATTGGTTGGCTGTGAGCCATGGGTATTTTGATCCACTTTTCAAAATGGATAAAATTATTCATACATTGGTCTTCCTTCTTCTTGAGCTTCATGTGGTCTGTGAGTTGTATTTCCGGTATTCAGAGCATTTGGGATAATACCAACTTATCAGCAATTGCATAACATGTGTGTTCTTTTGTGATTTGATTACTCACTCAGGATGACAGTTTCTAGCTACTTCCATTTGCCTAAGAATTTCAAGAAGTCATTGTTTTTTAATAGCTGAGTAGTAACACATTGTGCAGATGTAACAAATTTTCTGAGATGTGTGTTCTTTCCAGCTTCTGGCTATTATAAATATTGCTGCTATGAACACAGTGGAGCCTGTACCTATAACAATACCATACAGTTTCTTTTTATCACTATTTCTCTGTAGTACTGCTTGAGGTCAGGGATGTTGATTCCCCACGAATTTTATTTTTGAGAATAGTTTTCACTATCTGTTTTGTGTGTGTGTGTGTTTTTTTTTTACCCTGAATGAATTAGCAAATTGCTTTTTCTAACTTTATGAAGAACTGAGTTGGACTTTTGATGGGAATTGCATTGAATCTGTAGATTGCTTTCGGCAAGATGACCACTTTTACAATATTAATCCTACCAATCCATGAGCATGGGAGATCTTTGAATTTTCTGAGGTTTTATTCTATTTCTTTCTTCACTGATTTGAAATCCATATCATACAGATCTTTCACTTGCTTGGTTAGAATCACAACAATGTATTTTATATTATGTGTGACTATTGTGAAGGGTGTCATTTCCCTAATTTCTTTCTCATCCTGTTAATTCTTTGAGTAGAATAAGGCTCCTGATTTCTTTGAGTTAATTTTATATCCAGAAATTTTGGGACCTCAAAATAACACTGGAACACACTGAACCTGATAGAAGTGAATGATGGGAACAGATTTGAACGTCCTAGCACAAGAAACAGCATTCTGAACAGAACATCAGTAGCGCTGGCACTAAGGTAAACCATTAATAATTGACACTTCATGAGACAAAAAACCCTGTAGAAGGCAAAAGACACAGTAAATAGATATCTTGAATCCCTAAGAAAGAGGAAAACAATTTTACTAACACCAAACAATCATAGGCATAACATACAAAATGTAAAAAGAAATCAAGGAAATAAATGTTTAAAGGGGAAAAGATTCCGTTAAAAATTGGGTATGTCCTAAATGAAGGAAAACAGTAGCAATGGTTCAAGGACAGTACACTTATAAACGACTCTCACAGTCAGTGCTATATCCATTAAAAAACAGCATGAAATTACAGCTTAGGTACTGATAATCTGCCCCATCTGATTTTAATCCTTAATATTTTCTCATTTGTCAGATGGACATGAGAGTTTCAGCCATCTTGTCCACACTATAGTTAGCCATGGAAAATGAAGGGCAGAAAAAGCACAGAATCTAGCTGAAAAAAAAATCAAAGTTTGTTCTAACATTTTATAGTTGGTATGTGATTTTTTTAATAAGTGTTGTTTCAAAGATGATAAGCTAATGTGCTAATATAGGACACATTAAAATGCAGAAAGTTGCTTTATTTGGATGGTAGGAGAGCTTTCTGCCAATGAATCTGATTTCTGCCCCATCTGATTTTAATCTTTAATATTTTCTCATTTGTCAGATGGACATGAGAGTTTCAGCCATCTTGTCCATACTATAGTTAGCCATGGAAAATGGCTAACTGCGTGAAAAGGCAAAAACGGCATTCAGATACAGGTCAACTTGCTTGAATTTAAAGAATGACAATAAATTACAGTTGAATAAAACATAACTGTATTTGACAAGTGTCTCATGTTTATTTCTGAATCAAAAAGTCAAAGTGAGCTGGCAACAATTTGATTCTTGCTTTAGAGACTCTGTTTAGGCATTTAGCATTTTATATCTCAGCCTGCATATGTTTAATATAATATAAAACTAATGTAGAAACATGGCATGACATTATATATGTGGTCCAAGATACAATTCACAGTTCAATGAAGCTCAAGAAGAAGGAAGACTGAAGTGTGCCTTGGTCCTTCTTAGAAAGTGGAAGAAAATAATCATAGGAGCAAATACAGAGACAAAGTGTGGAGCAGAGACTGAAGGAAAGGCCATCCATTGATTGCCACACCTGGGGATCCATCCCATTTCCAATCCTCAAACCCACACACTCTTTTGGATTCCAAGAAGTGCTTTGTAAAAGGTGCCTAATATTGCTGTCCCATTAGAGGCTAACCCAGTACCTGACAAATACAGAGGCAGAGGCTCACAGCCAACCATTAGACTGAGCATGAGGTCCCCACTGGAGGAGCTCGAGAAAGAACGTAGGAGCTGAAGGGGTTTGCAACACCATAGGAAGAACAACAATATGAACCAACCAGAGCTCTGAAGGACTAAACCCCCAACCAAGGAGTACACATGGAAGGACCCATGGCTCCAATCATATATTTAGCAGAGGATGGCCTTGTCTGATACCAGTATGAGGAGAGGCCATGGGAACAGTAAAGCCTTAATGCCCCAGTATAGGGGAATGCCAGGATGGGGAAATGGGAGTGGGAGGTTGGGGGAACACTCACATAGAAGCAGGGGGATGGTGGAGGGGATAGGGATTTTTTGGGGTGGATAACAGGAAAGAAGATAACATTTGAAATGTAAATAAAGAAAATATCTAATAAAAATTTAAAAAAGAAGTATCTTTACTTTTAAAATTTAAATATGAATACATCATGTCCCCATTTCATTCAAACCTTCAATTCTTCCTGTGTATATTCCTCAAACACTATAATTTTCATCAATACTTGCATATTCATAGTGTCCATTTATGAATGATAGATAGATAGATATAGATTAGATTAGATTAGATTAGATTAGATTAGATATAGATATAGGTCCTGCATAGAGAATACAGCATAACTTATGTGTCAAATATTTCAGAACTGAATCTCTTCCCTTCCATAGATTATTTCTCCCAATTTCTGTATTCATTGGTAGTCTGTAGTTTTCTTCATATGGTTGAGTCCTCATGAAATTCAACACATCCATGGTAGTATGTTTATCAATGTTACACATTTTCCATTTTACATTAGGATGCCAAATTTATAAGACATCATGGAGGCCATCCCTCCAGCATTTATAGGAGAATATTCTCAAAGAAAATGTCCTGTCCCTCTGGCTCATGAAACATTTTCAACTTCTACTTTCATCTTAAGCTTTATATGCAATTGTGTTGTAGATGAATAATATAGGGATAGACACCACACAATCTCTTATTCTCTGAGTTTTGTTCTCTTTGGTTCCCCATAATGGGACCTATCTATTTCAATCCATATTTTTCTTAAGAGGGGTGAGAGATGCAGTGTACTGTGGGTATAGGGATAAACATTTACAATGCAGTTAGGAATCATGTTGGTTTAGTAAAGCGGCAGTAGCAGATTCTCTTCTATTATCCATGACTTCTCTAGCTCTAAAGACTTGCCTAGGTTCCCAAAAATGCTTTGAATTCCTCCACAAAGCAGAAAATATTGCTAAATTCTTTTGATCTATACTTGTAACCTAAAATCAAAACAAGATAAATATCCAACAAAATTTGATATATGCATGTGTTCTAGGACTTGGTTTTCAAATACTACCAAGGCCACAATTATATTTCATGAAGAACCAATGGATACCAAGTGAGAATTGTATTAAGAAAATAAAGCCATTCATACCAAAACCAATTTCCACTGTGAAGTGGTCACTTCATTAATACCAGGACTAAGAAGGCAAAGAGGCAGGTTATGTGCCCAAGGCCAGCCTGGTTTTTAGAGCGTGTTAGAGGACTGACATTTCTAGGAATGTGTAATGATGGCATGTCCTATAGTGCTAGGGGTCATGACTCAGGTTTTTCTGATAATAAAGCAAACTGTCATCCCCTGGGAAAACTTTCAATCAGGGCATCTATAGAACAACAGCTCATAAATGTTTGGAAACCCAGTCTGCAGGAGGGCAGAATCTAGTTGTAACCTCACACTTGTCCCTCAGTCTGTGGCTGTTACAATACAAGCTTTGTCTGATCCCCTTCCCAGGACTTGCTCAGCACCTAATGCCACTAGAGGGAAGGGATACAACCACACTTCTAACCTGTCCCTCTGAGATGCTAAGTTAAAGCATTTGTCTGACTTATTGGAATGAATGAGTGTATCCAAGAATTAATTCATCTCCATCAGCAGAAACCCTATGACATGGTTCTTTTATCCCCTAGGGATGTGAGGCCTGAGGTATTTCAAATGTAAAGTTGAGGTCTTTGATCCACTTGGACTTGAGTTTTCCATAGGTGACAAATGTAGGTCTATTTGCATTTTTCCACATGCAGACATTCAGTTCGACCAGAAGCAGGTGGTGAATATGCACTACTTTACTCTTGGAATTATTTTGGCATCTTTGTAAAAATCAATTGTCTGCTGTGCCCTCCTCCCTCAGCTCTCTGAGCAAGGATTTCCAGACCTCAGTTAGTCACAAGCCTCCCCCACCTGGGGTGGAGCCCTCAGACCAAGGTAAGGCCCATTGTTCTCCAAGAACCTGCCACTTCCTAAAAGATGCTAGCCTCCACCTGATGTCAGCCTCCAGTGGAGCAAGCAGAACCAGTTCTGCAGACCTGTTTCCGGCCTTTTGGAGAAGGGTCTTCCCTCACCTATTTATTTGGAGACCCCCAGAAAACTTTGAGGCTTGAGCAGAAAATCTTGTCTTGACTCCATGTTTCTCCTGTCACCTTGTTCCTATCTCCAGTTTTCTTCCAGGTGACCTGGTAACCCGTTCGAATGCAGCCATGGGTGGCTAAAGTCTGCAACTGTACAATGTTATTTCTGGCATTTTCATTTTAATCCATTGATCACCCTGTCTGTTTCTATACTAATACAACACATTTTCATTACTCTAGCTCTGTTAAACTGCTTGAAGCCAGACTGTGGGATCTTTTGATTGCTTCTTTTTCTTTCAGTACTGTAGGTTTATTTGAAATGTTGATATTTACATGACCAAAATTTTCTAAGTGATCACTATTGAGAATATTAATCATTTCTCTTGAAGTTTCCAATTTAATTGAGAACAGAATTTTAATGAATGCCTTCATGATTCTTAGAGTTATTTGGTACTTCTTCTGATGGCCATCTTTCACTCCTGATTTTATTAATTTGGATTTTTCTCATGATCTTTTATTTAGAATGGCTATGTATGTGACTCTCTTAAGATTTTTTTAAAAACAGACTCTTTTCTTTGATTATTTGTGTTCTTTGTTTCTATCTTGTTTATTTTTCTCCTCATGCTGATTATGTTTTTATGATATATTCCTCTTATGACTTTTGAGTTCTTTTATGTTCTAATGCTTTTAAGTGTGTTGTTAAGTTATTCTTAGTGTAATGAAGGTTCTTCTTATCCCAACTTTATTTTTGTCCCATAAGTTTGGGTATGTTTTACATTATTTTCAATTAATTATAGGAAGTCTATAATTGCATTTCTTTTTTTTTTCTTTTTGTCTTGCTCTAATACTCACAAAAATTACTCAGCTTGCCTGAGTTTGAAAGGTTTCTGTATATTCTATTATTGTTGATACTCTGAAATTATATATGCCAGACTGTTAACATATATGGATTTTCAAATTTCTTGTATGTGTAGGGATTGGTTTTATGACTGGGCATGTGTTAATTTGGGAGAATAATCCATGCATGACAAGAATAAATTTTATTCTTTTGTGATTATTTGTAATGTTATTAACATATTTGTTTGGCCATTTTGTTTGAAGGTATCCAGTACCTACAGTATTTTTCCATTTACTTTTTTCTTAATAACCATTCCATTGCTTAGAATAATGTATTGAGGTTTCCTGCTATCAATGTGTGAAGGTCAATATGTGATTTAAGGTTTACATGTGTTTCTTCGACAAAAACATGTATCCTCGTGTTCGTGGCAAACAATATAAGAATCAAAGCAATTGGATGAATATATAGTATTCTTCTTTATATCTAATGATTTGTTTTCTATTCAAGTCTATTTTGTTACCAATTGGAATGGTTCCACCAGCTTGCTCCTTAGGTCTATTTGTGTCAAAGTTTTTCAAGTGTTTTATTCTGAGGTAATATTTATCTTTGATGTTGATGATTATTAATTGTAAACAACAGAAGGATGCATTAGATGAAGAAATTATTTGAAACTATCCAACACCACTTCATAATAAAATGAAGGCAGCCAGTAGAGATGTGTGTAAATTACCTAAAAATGAGGATTATTGTTTACAGGAATAATTATTGTTACATAGCCAACATTTATAATTTTGATTATATTTTTTTAAATAGTACTTTGATTTTAGTTCAAATTTTCAAATTATGGATAATTGCATAAGTATGACTGGTACATTACATTAAGTGTCCAAAATGAAATCATAGTTGAAATAGGATGTGAATTCAACCTCACTTTGGGAAAGGTAGGTAAACAGAGACCAAATAATATATTGAGCATAAAAATTATGTGCAAAGTCTTACAAAATATTCCAATATGAGAAGCAGTAAATTTGGGTGTATGTTCTAGTTTATACAAAATTCTGGTGGATTTCTCTGGAAGTAAACTTAAACGAGCATACCACACAGGTAAATTTCTATCAATGTCTTTTGTTTTATCATTAATTATAATATGCAAGATGGCATGAATCTTGGTGCATTTAACAAATGAGTAAATAAATAAAAGTTTATCATATAAAACTTAGTTATTTTACTTTCAAAAATGGATATTCATTATTTATTCATTATTGCCATTTAAACTACATTCTTAGAATTTTAACAGTGAAATTCAATGAATATGCATATTAAAAATAATCATTTAGAATAAAACTGACAAACCAATCTAATAAATGTTTAAGTAAATAGACCTTATGTAATGCAGAAATACTGAGAAAATGTATGTTATAACATAAATAATTTTTGTCAGTCCACTGTTCTCCTATTTATATTACAATTTAGATACAGACATGAAGGCTTTATGCACACATAAGAAAAATTTCTCCAACCCACAAGTATATGTTTTTGCTAATAATAATTGAGGATAAAGTGTGGGGCAAGGGCGTCATTTCAAATTAAAGACTGAGGAAATTTGACAGGTTTGAGTCTGGATATAACAGTGTGTCTTTTTATCAGTAAGTGTGTGTGTGTGTGTGTGTGTTTGCACATCTTATCACAAAGAATGTAGGAGTGGTATTATTTGAAAACTGAAAAGGCATGAAGGAATTGGTAATGGGTATATATTGTCCTGTTCCTCTGGCTCATGCAACATTTTCAACTTCTACTTTCATCCGTAAGTTTTCAGTTGGGTTGTAGATGAATAAAATAGGGAGAGACACCAAACAATCTCTTATTCTCTGAATTTTGTTCTCTTTGGGTTGTCAGTGTTGTGTTTTGTAAAAGGAAGTCAAGAATGTGTTTGGTGAAGGTGCGGTATTGTGGGGGGAAGGGGGCGCCTCTGTGGACCATGCTGAGGCAGCACTTTCCTCTGAAGGACCAGCCACAGGATGGTATAGTGTAGAATAGAGATTATTTAGGACATGGGGGGAGGATTTGAAGAAGTAGACACAGAAATGGCAGAGACAGAGAGAGAGACAGACACAGACAGACACGGAGAGAGACAGAGAGAGACACAGAGAGAGAGAGGAAGAAGAGGAGGAAGAGGAGGAGGAGGCTGGTCATGAGCACATGGAGAGGTGGAGGGGATTGGGGAGAGAGGGGGAGGGGAATGGGGAGAGAGGGGGAGAGGGTAAGGGAGCGAGAGCAGAAGAAGAGAAGAGAGTGAGGAGGGGACACGCAGCCCCTTTTAGACTGAGTCGCCACACGAGGCTGTGGCCAGGTCAATGTGAGGCAAAGCATAGACAAAATGACAACAGCCAGGACTACAGGGCCTCTTAGGACTGAAGAAGGGCAGCCTGGGGCCTGGCTGTGTGGCAGCCAATGCAGAGTCTACACAACACATTGTAGTGAGTCTTCCTTGATGAAAACTTGTGGTTCACACTGCCTAACCTTCCTGTGAGTTACCTGCTTGGTCCTTGATGGCCTCTGAACTAGGAATCATATGACCTCTGACCCTGCTCTGTCCACACCTCTGTCACTGAGCTAAAAGGGTTTCAAGGAAGGAATTGCATGCATCCGTGGTTTGAGGCTGTGTATAAAGTATCCTCGAGAACTGCATCCAAGAGTGGGTTCAGGGAACATGAATCCCCTAAATAAAAATGTATGGAAAAACATAATTCCTGTCTACCAGTAGGACTTTCTTAAATATTAATTAAATGGGAATCTTAGGTGAACACTTTAGTTCCTGGTTCAGAGTCAATGTTCAAAAATATTTGTTAGGACTGAGGAGGTGACTTTTATTTGAGACAGAGTCTATGTGGGTCTGGCTGTCCTGGAACTCATTATATAGAGCATAGGTGAACAAGGCATCTCCTTTAAAAGCACTGTTTTCTCCTTCAGCATCTCCTATACTGAGAAGCAATCCCTGGGGTTATTCTTATCCATGGCAGACTTCCTTATATTCCTATATCTTCCTATATCTTCCTTGGTGTCATTCCTGTTGATGAAACTGTATCTATTCCTTGCATTGAACCATTTTTACTGTTTCCAAAACCTTTGTTTTTAAGACCTTATCCTGGCTGGAGTGTGCCACTGTCAGGCCTCCACTAACCACACAGCTGCCTGTGGAGCCTGATTTGGTGGTAGAGGCTCTGAGGGTGATGGTGGTGGAAGCAGAGTGGCTGCTGGGACTTGCCAATCATGGTTGAGGGAGTGGTGACTAGGACAGGAGACAAGGGCAGGGGATCCTCCTGTGGAGTGATGGTGAATAGACTGGGGGTGGTCATGAGGCTCTTAGGCCTCTCTAGTTCTTTACCTCTTAAACAGTCAGATAGGGATTTGGTCTCATGAAATAAGTATTACAGCTAATCAGACAGTGATTGGCTACGCACATAACTTTGCTAACATGCACGCACCAGTGAGCACATCTTATGAGCCCAGTTGTTGCAGTTGGCAGAGTCACAGCTGTATGAAATCAGTAATTATTTTTCTTCTTTGGTAGAATAAGAAATAACTTCTAGCATCATGAAAACTAGTCAGTAAAGGTCAAGATTTGAGGTGTGTACCAGACTGATCTCCTTGCGTTCTGTGACACAATTTTATTTTTTTTAATGATGACTTAATTTTTTTGGTATTTATGTATATATGTATTTATGTATATGCAAGGCCTCATATGTTTCATAATTGTAAAATTTAGTAAGTCTACAATTTAGGGATTAGATGAAGGACAGAGATCTATGGGAATTTATGTAGTAGTGAGAATCAAAATGCATCAAAAAGCTACAAAACCAGGAAAGACTGATGCTGTTAATAGGATCTTTTGGGAAATCCAGGTGAAGACAGAAGCTTGCTTCAATCTCCCTGCTACCACTTGTGTTCAATCTTGGGCAAATTATTTAACCTCTCCCAACCATGTTTTCTTACTGCATGCGAACTTCCTCATGCTTTTCATATCTACATGGATTTTTCCAGATTTATATTTTATTTGGATTCTTTCTTCCAAATTTAAGGGGGGAAACATATAAACAAACAAAAACCAAAACCAAACTAAAACAAACAAAAACAAAAACCCAAAACCACCACCACCATCACCATCACCCACAACAAAAGAAATGAATGAAAGAATTAGATCAACCTCAATGTCTGTTATAGGAAACTTAATCATTGTACTCAGACAGCAGAATATTTTTGTACAAATTCTAGTGATTCTATGAAGGTAACCCACTCTAGGAAATTACCGAGGAATTAAAAGAGAATATTAATGAGTTGAGCCTCATTCCTGTTTTGGGCAACAAATCCATAACTATTATAAAGTGACTGTCTGTACTTGTTCCTGTCTCTACCATGCTGTGAAACTAACTTCTACACACAGTATGTGTAGCTCTATCTACCCTTGCCTTACTGACATTATTCCTCTTCCCCTTTCTCTGCCTACATCTTCATATTCTGGGAAATCTGCTCAGAAAATGATCCCACACCCTGTATCCATAATTATGAATATATTCTGATATATTTACTTATTCCTTGCTGACTTGTCTTCTTCAATGTTTTTGACATCACAATGTATTCCACTCCTATATTTTTCTAGGTCATAAGTCCTGGAGCTCTGACTAGATGTCTCGCATCTACCAGGGTATCCAAGTCCCATGAAGACCAGGGTGAGAAAGTAAAATTTCCAATTTTGAAGACTGTGTGAATGCAAGTTCACAATCGCACAAGTAATGACTCCATCTGTGGATGTTGTTTCAAAATAATTAGAAATAATAATTTTCAATGTTGAGAGTTGAACCCACAGTTTCAAACGTGGAAGCAGGTGTTCTAACACCAGTTACCTGGTATCAACATCATCTCACATGAGGGGATTTATCCCAACATACAATGTTGAAAAATAGATCCCTCTTCACTTAACCAACGTTGACTGCTTCATATCTACACTTTGCAAGGCTAGACCAGGATAGGATTATCCCAAATCAAGATTTCATTAGAAATTCAATCTTCAAGGGCCTAGGATAGTGCTGAGCACATAAATCATGTTCATTGGACACTTGATGAATACATAACATCTGTGATGCACCAGGTTTCTTTCCAAGAATTAGGCAAAAATTCCCCATATTCAAATCTGTGTAATCAAGACAGAAATGAGGCAACAATTAAGGACGTTTTATAGCTATCATGTGACAGGGACTGATTCAGGGGCAGTGATGGATAGGTTTGTCCCTGTGCAGCATGGACTGACTGCATCCATCAGCGAACTGAACAAGTCCAGACATATTTCCAGAGGAGAAGAGCAGGTGGTGATTGTGCAAAACTGGCTTAGTGTTTGCTCTCTCTTCCCTCTCTCTGTCTCTCTGTCTCTAGCTGTCTTTCTTTCTCTGTCTCTGATTATGTTTCTCTGTATCTGTCTCTCTTTGTCTCTGTATCTGTCACTCTCTGTGTCTCTCTGTCTTTCCCTGTCTCTGTATCTGTCTCTCTGTTTCTATCTCTCATTATATCCTTCTCTCTATCTCTGTCTCTCTGTTTCTGTCTCTATCTCTCTCTGTGTCTTTCTCTCTGTCTCTGTCTCTCTCTATCTCTCTGTCTCTGTCTCTGTCTCTCTCTGTCTTTCTGTCTCTGTCTGTCTCTGTCTCTATCTTTTTCTCTCTCCTAATAGATTAAGTATTTTTTTTTCATAAAAAAGTCAATCAGAATACTGAGTTCAGGATCAGCCTGGCACAGAGCAAGGGTAGATCCAGGTCCTGTAGAACTTATAATTTCTAGAAAGGGTACCCACAGCATGCTTATCATTTGTGCTTAACAGAGGCAAGCAGATCTCTAAATTATTTTGCTAAGTTTAAGGGAAATAAGTAATTGTTGTCTCCTAAGTAGCAAGGGGCTAGGTTCACAGGATTCTGATTTACATGATAATCAAAAAGAGAGCAGAAGTTATTTACTGCATTTATATATAATATAAGTGACTGGGCCTATGAGCTGCAAGAAAAAAAACTATCAAGGTAAAGTTTTCAAAATAGCAAGAGAGAGCTGCTTGGAGAACTGTCTCAGGCAGCACATAGAGAGAAAAGAGCTGCCTGGAGAGCTTCAGCGAAAACTGATTAGAAATAAAAATGATTGAACAAAGAGAAATCTGGTTTTAAAGATTTCTTGAGCAGAATATAGGCCTCCAGCTTGCCCCACAATTCTAGTCATTTCTTTTTCTACTATCAGACACCTCTTCCTTAGAATCTCTCTCCAAGCTATGTCTGTTCCTACAGCTGATTCATAATTCATGGAATGTCACTGACTTACTGAGACTGGATGTAAGTCAGAGTGTGAAAAGTGGAGGAAGTGATCTAATGTGACCCCAAACAGTTCCAGACAAACCAGGGCTTTTCAAAGATCAACATCCAGAGAATCTGGGCAGAAGTTTTTGTAACTCTCTGCCTTTAGTCACCTCATCTTTTTTGAGCTGACACTGACAAAGAAAGTACACACTAGAAAAAGAAAAGAAAACAGAAAAAAAGAAAACACAAAGCAAACAGGTATGTTTATGCATTACTGGAAAGCCAGGCTAAAGTGTGCCTAATCCAGGAATTTTTCACATCACTGTTCTATGACTTCCTGTGCCTTTCCCAGGACCACATTTTCCTTGCTGGATTACAGTGAGATGGGAAGCCAGCTTACTTTGGCCTCACTTTCTCATTTCTCTAAGCTCCCCATTCTCACTCTCAAGTAGACTCCTCCATCTTGCACACATATATATGGGTGAACTCTCTAGGGACTAGTTGAAAGCTCTGAGAGCAGCGGGTGTTGTGACATCACTGGTGACATCACAGGGGATGCCTAGAACTCTCCAGGATACACTAGACTGTTCAGACAAGGGATTGTTTATGTCATGGGGAACAGGCTTTGCCTTCCTGTTAATGCTCTCCCTCTAGTGAACTGAAGCTGAGGTGCCTATCCTGGGAGACTCTCCTGGGACACAAATGTTAATCACCTCCATTTCAAAAGCCAGAGGTCTCAGCCACTGAGATTTGTCAATGTCAGAACAATGGGAAAGTGCTGTGCTTTATTTCCAAATGTGTTAGCTGTGGAGACCTGGGTCAGGATGGAGAGAAGAGCCAGCCCATCACGTTGGCAGCAGAAGACTTGAGATGTCCACTTTCTTCCTAGGCTTTGGCCACATGAATTTGCTAGAAGGCAGTTCCAGGGTCACCTTCAGCATGTGGAGATTCAGGACGGGAGGGACGTTCTCAGGACGGTCTTGCTTGGAGATGATGCCTGCGGGCAGCGATCAGGAAAACAAGATTATTCTGTTGTGTTCTCTTCTGTCAGAGTGTCAAATCTGAGTAATCTTGCATATATTTTATAGTATATTGTATAGTATATATCTCTGTATTCCATGCTCTGTAAGTCAGGCTGTGAGAGACCCATTTACCCAGACACTCCCCAACATTTGTGTATCCAAATTTATCAACACATTTCCAAATTCCCCATTTCCTAAACAGCTCTCATCTGTCCCTCAACCACTTCCAACCTATTCTATTACTGAATTAACCACAGTATGCCACACCCGACTGCCTCCAAGTGTGGTCTAAATGCCTCAAATCTAACAACAGCCCACTACTCTATGCAGATCAAATCCCAGCAACTACATGGTGGCTCACAACCATCTAAAATGAGATCTGACGACTTCTTCTGGAGTTTCTTAAAGACATCTACAGGATATTTAGATACAATAAATAAATAAATCTTTTAAAAAAGAAAACTTAAAATAAAGGAAGGTCTTATTTCCAAGAATTCAATTATTGTCCAAGAATGATTTAGATATCTTAGAGGTTTTTTCCCCCTACGAAATTGAGTACTGTCCTTGAAGTATCTACAAAAAAAATTAAGCTGAAAATGTGAGGGGGCTTGTATTAAATCTGATGATTGCTTTTAGTTTATTGTCCTCATATTATGTTAAGTTTACATATTCTTGAACATGGGAGATCTTTCAGTCTTATTTATTTATTTATTTATTTATTTTTGTTTTAATTACTTTCATTTTATCAGTCCAGTTCTTAGCTCTCTCCTGGCACACCATCCCAGAATTACCCATCCCATTCCTCTTACCCCCTGTCTCCAATAGCATGTCTCAATCCTCCAACACACAGCTCAAAGTACTAGAAAAAGGTCATCAATAAAATCATTAAAAAAAAAAAAATCCTTCTCCAACTTAAAAAGACGCTGGCCATAAATATACAAGAAGGCTATAAATCTCCAAACAATTTAGACAAAAAAATAAATTTTTCTTGTCATACAATATTCAAAACACAAAATGTGAGAGCTGATCCTGTGCCACAGTTCTCCATACCCAAATACTGCAGTGAGAGAGAGGGTCTCCCAGGAGTTCTGACAAGCCTGTGAGTAGAGGTAAGAATACCACTTCTGCTCAAAGGGACCCCGACAGAGCACTCAGTTCGAAAGAACTGAGCAGCAGACTGGGACATGATCCTTTTATTCTCTGCCTGCACCCAGAGCTGATCCCCTCCCTCAGTGCTCCACATCCAAATTCTGTGTGGAGAGAGTTGATCTCCCAGAAATTCCATCACACCTGTAAGCTCCACATCTGCTCAAATCCCTGGACCATGAGGAATCCACAGAGAGCCATCAGAACCCAGACATCAAGGGACAGCTGGGGACAGGATCCTTCTGGATTCTGTCTGCACCTTGGAGGTAGCTGATTATGTGCCAATTATTTCCATACAAAAATTTCTCCTTGAGAGAACTGTTCTCTCAGGAATACTGACACACAGGCTCGCAGGAGAGACAAGCCTCAATCAGAGACAGATCAGTTAACATCAGAGATAACCAGAGAGCAGGACACAAGGGCAAGATCATAAGCAACAGAACCCAAGGCAAATTGGTATCATCAACATTTAGTTCTCCCAACAGAGCAAGCCCTGGCTACCTCAACACACAAGAAAAGGAAGACTCTGATTTAAATTCATATCTCATGATGATGATAGAGGACTTTAAGAAGAGCATAAATAACTCTCTTAAAGAAATACAGAACACAGGAAAACATCCAGTATCCCTTAATGAGGGCACACAAAAATCCCTTAATGATTTTCTAAGAAAGACAAATAAAAGGGGGAAGTAATTGAATAAAACCATCCAGGATCTAAAAATGGAAATAGATACAATAAAGAATTCATAAAGAAAGACAACCCTGGAGATAGAATATCTAGGAAAGAGATCAGGAGTCAGAGATGGAAACATTGCCAATATAATGCAAGAAACAGAAGAAAGAATCTCAGGTGTAGAAGATGCCATAGAAAACATTGACAGAAAATGTCAAAGAAAATGCAAAATGCAAAAAAGTTCTTAACCAAAACTATCCAGGAAATCCAGGACACAATGAGAAGGTCAAATCTATGGTAATAGGTAGAGAAGAGAGCAAAAATTCCCAACCTAAAGGGCCAGTAAGTATCTTCAACAAAATTACAGAGGAAATCTTCCCCAATCTAAAGAAAGAAATGTCTATAGAACTCCAAATATACTGGACTAGAAAACAAATTCCTTCTGCCACATAAGCACTAAATGCACAATTCAAAGAAATAATATTTAAACCAGTAAGGGAAGATGGTGAAGTAACATGTAAAGACAGGCCTATCAGAATTACACCAGACTTCACAACAGAAACTATGAAAGCCAGAAGATCCTGGGCAGGTGTCATGTAGAACACAAATGCCCGCCCAGGCTACTATACCCAGCAAAACTCTCAGTTACCATAAATGGAGAAAACATGATATTCCATGACAGAAAAAAAAATTGTATATGATAGGTTCGCACAAATCCAGTTCTACAAAATGAAAAATGCCAACACATGGAAGAAAACTCCAACCGTAGAAAAAGCGAATAAATTAAACTTTAAAAAAACCCAAAAGAAGATAACCATACAAACATAAAAATAACAGGAATCAACAATCACTATTCCTTAATATCTCTTAACATCAATGGCCAATAAAAATACAGACTAATCGGCTGGATAAGCAAACAGGAACCAGCATTTTATTGCTTACAGGAAATGCACTTTAATGACAAAGACATGCACTACCTCACAGTAAAAGTTTGGAAAATAATTTACAAGCAAATGGTACCAATAAACAAGCTGGAGTAAACATTATAATAGTGAATACAATTGACTTTCAACCAAAAGTTAGCAAACAAGATAAGGCAGGAACTTACATACTCATCAAAAGAAAAATCTACCAAGATGAACTCTCAATTCTGAACCTCTCTGCTCCAAATACAAGGGAAGCCTCATTTATAAAAGAAACTTTACTAAAGCTCAAAGCACACATTGTACCCCAAACAATAATAGTGGGAGACTTCAACATTCTACTCTTAGAGATGGACTGATCATGGAAACAGAAACTAAATAGAGACACAGTGAAACTAATAGAAGTTATGAACTAAATGTATCTATCAGATATTTGTAGAATATTTCATCCTAAAGCAAGAGAATATACCTTATTCTCAGCACCTCATGGTGCTTTCTCTACATTTGACCAAATGATCAGTCACAAAACAGGCCTCAGCAGATACAAGATGTTTGAACATAATCCCATGCATACCATCACATCACCAAAGATTTAGGCAGGGTTTGAAAACACAACAAAAAGAAAGGAACAAACAAAAAACAGAAATCCCACATGAACATGGAAACTGAACAAGACCCTACTAAGTGATAACTTGGTCAAGGCAGTAATAAAGAAATTAAAGACTTTTTAGAATTTAATGAAAATGGAGGCACAACATACACAAACCTTTCATACACAATGAAAGCAGTGCTAAGAAGACTCATAACTCTGAGTATTTGTAATTTCCAAAAAAACATGGAGATTAGAGGACAGTCATTCACTAATGTCTTTTCATTCACACTGAGCAGTAGGGCCCAGCCTTAGAGGAGGTGTGTGTCTGGAAATCACAGTGCAGCAGACACAGGATTAGGTCTTCAAAGCAAGTCTTATTTACATATGATAAGCCAAGTCTCAGCTACAGAAGACACTGCTTTAAGCAGAAAAAAAAAAAATCAAATACAAAGCCTCTGAGTAAAAGGAATGAAAGTCTTAAAGATGTGGATACTATGGAGAATAGAAACAAATAAGTGATTAGAAAAGTTACACATAGAGAAAATGAAATTCAAAAAGTAATAGGAGCCAATGAATTTTTTAAAAAGATAAATATGTTTAAAAGAGGCAGATAGATATACTAACTTTGTAATAGAACAGACATTTGCTGGTAGAAGGAATGACCGTAAGAAGATAGTTTTTGACTTTGTCCCTATGGGAAATATAACTGCACAATCACAGCACAGCCAATGGTCTGTGTCTCAAATGTCTGTGCTGACTTAGCCATATCAATGAGCATTCCACATATCTCTACAGGAGAATCCCCTAATTAGAAATTCATTATTCACTGGCTCAAGCTAACCTACCTACCCAAATTGAACACCCCCACAATCTGGTCTGTTTTTCTTCAAATACATAAATTAATACAAACTGGGAAATTACAAAATCACACAGTCTGCTTGTATCAGGTCTTTCTTCATAACTGTGTCCCCTGCAACTGACCCCCTTAAATTTTGATCTGCGATGTAGCTGTTGCCTATCATGTTTCACTGTGTCTTGTCCATACTAACCTGTTCCTCATGTTTTAGACTGAAGGCAGAAGCCATGCTTCACATGCAAATCCATTTCCTGTTGCTTCAATGGACAGTTTACTACTTGATTTCAATGGGTAATTTTAAAACTCTTCTGCGGTAGAGCCTTTTAACTAAAGCATTTCAGAATTTTAATCAAGAGGAAAGCAAGGTCATTTCCCTGGGGAAAACAAACTGGCAGCAAATTGATCTGAGTCACCATAGCTTTTCTTGGAAATTTTTTTTTTCTAAAAGGCTGAAGATACAACTGTCTTAGAATTAATATGCCTTCTCAAAGAGAAATTACTCTGCACACAATTAAAGATTATTAAAAAAAAAAAAACTCCATAAGGACAGCATGAATTAAGTTCTGGTCAATGCTCTTTTAGTTTCAGGGCCCATGTTATACTTTTGACAACTTAAATAGGGTCAGAAAACTGCAGGCTTTGACAATTACGCTGATAGGAGATTTACATAGCAAAGACATTCCTGAAATTATTTCCTAAGTACACCAGTGCCCTAATGCAAAGGGTCATTCTTCAGTGACAACATCGTAAGTCAAAAATCTCAGAGTATGAAAAGAGAAAAATTAGAAGCCAAACTGTACAAAAGTTGTGGTGGGGAGGTCTAGCAGAAGCCATATCTTATGCTAAGTAAAGCTTTTAAGAATAGTATCGTGTATGCTACTTGCAGAGGAAAATGGAAAGAAATAGCAACTTCTAGGAATCCAGCAGAAACTATCACACAATGGGACAAACTTGGTGGGAGTCACAAACAATGTGGCACAAAGAGAATATACCTTATCTCAGGAACATTACTGACCAACCCTCTAGTGGCCTTAGGACTGACAACTACAGCCCCATATGGTGGAAAGAGACAGGATCTGAGGATATAAAATATCGTGAAAGCCTTGGCCCCAGACCATTACCAGCTCTCTCAAGGAAATACCGGGATTTAGAAAAGGATCTCTATTTTATTCTCAATATATTGTGGCCTCAGGAAAAGCTTCCAAGGGCTCGGCTGTTCCTCCCAACATCTTCCTCAGTGGCAAGTTGGAGAAAAAACACAGTTTTATTAGGACAGGTTCTATAGACAATCATACCTCACCTCATAGAAAGAATGAATTTCTCTATGTGTGTAGAAAGGGGATATTATAGAAGGTCTCACAGACAGTGGTCTTCCTCGTCCAATAATGACTGCCTGCCAGGGGAAACATGAAAAATCAAGGACCGATCATCTGGTGAAAGGGAGCTGCAGTTGGTTTCCCTGAGCCCAGCCTGGAGCCACAAAACAACATGTATATTTCCTACAATCCCACATTAATGTTAATAGCCTGGGCACGCTTCCACTTGTGGGTCACATTGTTACCTCAGCTGCACCTGAATAATGGGCTATGCAAGCTATTCTCCTTGCTTACAGGAAGAAGCAGACAAATGCTGTGAGGAAAGCTCAGGCTAGGTCTGAGGACAGCTCCGGGTAAGAGCAGGATCATTGCTCACAGAGAGGAGGATCAGGCAGCTGAGTAGCCTGAGCTGGAATGGTGGGTCATTCACCAGGGCTGGGTGGGCTTAGAGTACTCTAGGAACAATGATTCAAATGCTAATGGGTTACAAACCAGTCCTGAGATCTGGAAAAGGTCTGGCCCTAGAGGGGAAGCACACTTGAACCTGAGCAGACTAAGACTCACTGTCACATCAAGGCTGCCAGGAAGACCTGCCAGTCAGACAAAGAGATGGGATCTTCCTGGTGTCTTTCTGCAAATTCACTGTGGCTGTGCAGGATTGAATGGTTCTCTGAGCCTTGCTCTGAGCTCTGCTCTTGTGTGCTGTGAGGGAACTTCAGAGAAGCTCTGAAATCCAGACCTGGTAAGCACAGGATATCAGCCCACAATAGAGAGGAACATGCAACTGAGCAGTGTGTTTTGGGGTGGTGGGTCCTCTATTGGAAAAATGGGAACCATCAGCCAGATGTGAGTTTCTTTGAGGTTTCTAGTGGTACTTCCTACTTGATAGTTCCAGCCATGACCTCTTAATAACTTCACTGTCATGGCTGAATATAATTCTGTCCAAAACATCTGGACCAGTTGCCTTCTTGTGGAAGCATGGGTGGTTTATGTGACTCTGCAGCACCTGTGTCCAGACCTTTTGCCTTTTAAAATATACATTAAGAAGGCAGGAATAGGACTAGAGAGAAGGCTCAGAGGTTCTTACACAGGCCATGAGTTCAATTCTTAGCAACCACATGGTGTCTCATAACCATATGAAATGGAATCTGGTGCCTTCTTCTGGCCTGCATGAATACATGCACAGAGAACATATATAAGTAATGAATTAATTCCTTAAAAATAAGATGGGTATGAATATAATTCTGATATCACACTAAGTTTTGTTTTGTTAAGGTTTTTTTTTTTTTTTTTTTTTTTTTTTATGTTTTCAAGACAGGGTTTCTCTGTATAGCCATGGCTGTCCTGGAACTCACTCTGTAGACCAGGCTGGCCTCGAACTCAGAAATTCACCTGCCTCTGCCTCCCAGAGTGCTGGGATTACCGGCGTGTGCCACCAATGCCTAGCTAATTTGTTATTTTTTGTGCTGTAGTTTTTTTTTAATATTTCTTTAACATACATGCTTAATGTTTTGATTATTATGTGGCAAAGTGACTTTTTCCCAACCTATTTGGTTTTTTTTTTTTTTTAATGCTTTTTGTACATTAACAGGCACCTTCCTTTAGTTAAGGAAAGTTCATTTGTGATTTTATTGGAAATATTTTCTAGACATTTACGCTGATTTATCTTTTTCCCCACTTGCTTCTTCTCCTCTTCCTCCTCCTTCTTCTTCTCTAATATTTCCTGAGAAATGTTAAGTGTTTTGGCTGCCTACCTACACATGCTTATGGTGAACAAAGAGATGGACTCTCCAGGCTTGTTAACAACTACACAGGTTACAACTTGGCTTCAGAGCCCCCATGTTGCAATGGAAACCAGGAATAATGACACAGTCCTCAAGCATCCATATGCAGTGTTCATAATCAGATGCCCTATAATGAATTCTAGGCTCATGACTGTGGATAAAATAGCTTTGTATGGCAAAATATCATCAAAATACTGAAAAATTCATCCAACTGAAAGACTAAAACAATCTAGAGCTGGAAAAAGTACCCAGGCTCTGATTATGACAGTTGTTTGTTTGCATTGGAGATATGGCTGACACCCAATATGCTGATTCAGGAAGCTTAGTGTGTCATTCTCAGAGATAAGGCTGTCAGAGGAGGCCTTAGAATGTAAGGTGTCAAGAGAATATTTTTTCTCTGTGTTACTATAGTCTGATAACCACTGTACCTAGAAAAACAAACTGGGAGTAAAGTGCTGAACTGATATAAACTGGGAAATATTTCGTAACTGATTCTTTATGGTCTCATTATGTCACCAGGTTACACCCCTATGTCCAGGAAGATTATATATATATATATAATATAAAATAAAAATAAAAATATAAGAATTCACAGTGTACTAGCTTTGGACTAACCAGATCCTGTCTTTGGGGATGGACAAACAAATGTAGTAGAATCCTCACCATTCAAGAATTATGTTAAACAGTTAAGTCCATTAACTTCACAGTGGCACAATTGCCACTCCTGGGAAGCCAGGCTCACAGATGCCTACTCCAGGAATTTTCACATCACTTTTCCATGACTCACTGAGCCTTTCCCAGGACCACATCTTCCTCACTGGTTTACAGTGAGATGGAAAGCCAGCTTCTTTGGCCCCTCTCTCACTTCTCTATGCTCCCCATTCTCACTCTCAAGTACACTCCTCCTCCATCTTAGAGACATAAATATGGGTGAACTCTCTAGGGATAATTGAAAGCCCTGAGAGCAGTGGGTGTTGTGACATCACTGTTGACATCACAGGGGATGCCTAGAGCTCTCCAGGATACACTAGACTGTTCAGACAAGGGGCTGTTTATGTCATGGGGAACAGGTTTTGCCTTCCTGTTAATGCTCTCCCTCTACTGAACAGAAGCTGAGGTTCCCATCCCGGGAGACTCTCCTGGGACACAAATGTTGATCACCTCCCTCTCAAAAGCCAGAGGTCTCAGCCACTGAGATTTGTCAGTGTCAGAACAATGGGAAAGTGCTGTGCTGTGGAGACCTGGGTCAGGATGGAGAGAAGAGCCAGCCCATCAAGTTGGTGGCAGAAGTCTTGAGATGTCCACTTTCTACAGGGTCCTCTTTGCAGTGGTTGTGGGAAAGACATGGCAGAGGCTGAACATTAACAACGGTTGTTAAGTTAGCATGAAACTACCCACTTCAAAAAGATTTTAAAGTATACTTTTTTAAATCCTGAAATGCATGTCCTGGTAAATTTCGATATAAATTTGATTTACGAATTCCACCGAAAATGTGACACAGCTGGCAGAATAAATAACTACAATAAATCATTATTAAATAACTGTAAATCTTTGTAATGACATAACGCCTAACTTAAAAAAAAAAGTATGCAGCAATGAACCTTCAGTAGAAGAAAAGTACTCTTCACATAGGAAAGCAAATTACAAAACTTACCATGCTCATATCGCAATATGATTCAATGACTAAACAGGGAAATACAATTCACATAAATTGTACTGAAGCCTACAGCAGAGCTGAGCTTACTATCCTATCAAAACAGTGTATGGCAAGGGGTAACACGCTCCGGCGGCTCCCACTGACGATCACACGCACAGCAGCTAAGTCTTACAGGTACAGCTGCATCCAATATTTTTTTAGACAATAAAAACATATTCCAGGTATCAATCAACAAGCGCAGTTTGTCCTTTCTCCCGAAGTTTCATAAATATTCTGTAGCAATAATTTATCAGCCTGCCACACTCTCTTCCCTCCATACGCAGTTCGACCCTACTTCAAAATAAACTTTTTCAAAAGATGTAGAGTTACATTCTTTTTGATGCAGAGCAGATGGGTAGCTACAGTAGTAACCCATTACTTTAGATACCGCTTCAAGTAAATCACTCCAAACATCTCTGCATTATTGAGCTATCTGAAGCTTTTCATTGTCAATGTTCAGAGGCTTGGTACCCTGTGTCAACCAACAGGGTTCATGGCTCTAGCCAGCAAGATGAACTCCAGCAGATGACAGGCTTCAGAGTTCCCGCTCACAACCTATGATTGCGGCCTCTGCCTCTCAGGAAGGGTAAATTATTAACCAACACTTTCATGGGAGAACTGTCTAAGACAAACCCATTAAAACTGTGAGCCCACCAAATATTTCACACCATCAGTTGGTAAAGTCTCTGTCCAGGTCACCATTGCTTTCTCTTGATTGTATTTATACTTCAGTTCCCCAACACTAGTCTTCATAAAATGGTAAGAGATTCCTGAAGGCTACCTCTTCCTACTTTTCTATTTGTCAGACCCGGTCAGCAAAAGCATTTCTTCATAGGAAGCCAACCCCTGCTTCTTTGAATCCTTTTACCAGAACAGGAGGCTGATTTAAGCAGGTGGCTCCAGGACAAAAGATACACAAACTGATCTATGTAATACAGTAGATGGCAGACAGTCCTAATTTTAAACTAGATCAAAAACATTTTGCAAATGAGAATTTTCCCCCTATATGTCCTTTTTCAATTTGTTACAGCAACTAAGATAGTCATGAAGTGAGTCTACTCTAGACACACACCTGGAGCTCCAACTCGGTATTTCTTCCCAATAAGACACTTCCCTCTTCACCGTCACTTCCGAACCACACAAAACCATTCTCTGTGCATCCCCCACTCTCCTGGGAGAGAAAAGCATCTGTGCTATGGTTTCAAATCCAACACATTCCAGATCAAATAAATAAGCCAGTAAACGGATACCTAACTGTGCGGGGGGAATAAACATCTACAAGTTATGTGTGGAAACAAATGAAAATATTTCCAAATAAGCAAAAGTTCAAAGGAGGGCAGCAAGACAGAAGGAACAAGAGGATTCCAGGTCTCAAGGGAGGCGCAGGAGCAGGAGAACAGTCAGCACACCCAAAAGACTCAGAGAAGGTACAACTCTGTGAGTAGCACAGGCCAAGGGGAGGAACCCCTAAGCACACACACTACTGCGGAAGGCACAGATCTGGATTTCAAGTGTTGGCAACCTAAATGTTCTACCACAGTGTTCAGGAAAAGCACTAAAAGATAAAAATAATAGCCACTGCTAGGACTATGACTCCTGGATCACCCACTTAAGAATGATGTACTTGTGTTAAATCTATGATTACACAGCAGAAGAAATGACCTCCTTTCTCCCCTCACTTTCTGTGTCCCTACATACCAGCCTATCCAGCTACCAACATCCAGTTGAGGACCACAAAGCCCTATCATCAGGCTACATAGGAATGGCCCCCAAAGACTCTGTGTTTAAGTGATTGGGCCATAGGGAGTTATTGGCACTATTACAGGGCGTGGCTTTGTTCAGAGTAGGTGTGGCCTTGTTGAAGGAAGTATGTTACTGTGTAGTAGACTTTGAGGTCTCCTGTGCTCTAGCTATGTCGGGCATGACACACAGTCTCCTGCTGCCTGCCTTGGGATCAAAATGTAGACCTCTCAGCTCCTTCTCCAGCACCATTCCTGCCTGGCCTGCAATCTGCTGTGTTAGCCACCATGACCATAATGGACTAAACCTCTGAAACTGTAAGCCAGCCTCAATTAAATATTTTCTGTTAGAAAAGTTGTCATGGCATCTTTTCATAGCATTAAAACCCTAACAAGACAATCGATTTTTACACAACAGATGAATTTTCTAGTGTAAATCCATCTATCTCCAAGGCTCTGTGCAACAGCAACTTCAAACCTGACTTCTCAACTCTGCCCACCTTAGCAAGTGATGTCATCTACCACTCTGAACTCAGAAATGACTTTTTCCTTTTATACACACCACTCTCTCCTTCCTCAATTTTGTAAAACAAGTGTTTCCTTGGAGACATAGTGTATCTGAGTCTTTCCTCTAACCTTTGGAACAGAGGTAAATCTCTCTAAGGATTGAACCCAGTCTCTAGATTTACAGTATAGTGATAACACCAGTATAGAGATGGTAAGATTTATTACTTAGCAAATCAACTCAACATATGTATAAATGATTGTCTTGGATCCAAATATCCTCATGGAGATTTAAGAGAGACTATCCCAAAGGGGAAACACTTTATCAATTTTAATTTTATTATTTTCACCTACTTTTCCCTAACTTTTCAGCTGTTTTGAGCTATCTTACAAGTGCATACATTTCAATACCTACTCAGTAATCTGTGTCCTTTCTTGATGAGAATGTGTTTGTTGTTTTTGTAGCTGGCAGAATGATTGCATTTCCCAGAAGCCTTGTTGTTCTTCTAATACTTTTCTTATGCAATCAATCTCTAGAGCCTTCCAGTATCTCTACCTTCACTTACTCTCTAGTCCACTAGCTACATCCCAACACGCATGCACTTTCACAGTTAAAATAACCCCCTGCCTCAGCTTTGCGGATTTGCATTTTATCCTTTTGAACTAACCTTTGAATTAAAGCTGAGTCTCCCAAATCCTCTAAAAGGAACATGATTTTCAACCTCTGCCAACCTTCCCAGTTTTGATCACCTGACTCCTCTCCCAGTGACCAGTGTTTCTACCAGTCATCTCACATAGATCTCATAGAATATCTATGAAGGTGTTCTGAATTCATTCCATTCGAGTACCAAAATGAGCTGTTATCAGTCTCAATGTAAGCAAGTCTTATAAATTATCACCTATTTAGTGTTATACGAAAATAGCTTATATGTTTATAATATTTAAAATTTGATATTTGATAAATATTTAACAGATTAAAAACACAGTTAAACCCTGTCCTCTTTCTTGTCCTTTTCCTAGGTTCTTTGTTGTATTTGTCACTAAATACAACAGTGGTAAAGCTCTTTGGACCTATATCCCCAGTATTAGCGGAAAGAGACTAAATAAATACTTCTGAGTATATCCTTCAATAGCTGGGCAGAACAGGGACAGAAACTGCTTAAATCTCATTTTATCTTTATGTACTTACTTATTAGATATTTATTCTAATCTTAGATCTCCTGCCGTAGTAGAGTATCTTGAATCCTGTCATTTTGCAGGCTTCCTGCATTAGGTTTGATTACTAAACAGGAAGCCATTTTCAGAAGGATTCCAATGCCTTACCACCCCTGCTTTCTGAAGAGCACTATGTGAAAACAGATAAACTCAGGCCCTGCAGTTTGAGTCCAGTAAGTCCTTATACAATTTTTTGACAATTGTTGAGCATGACATAATTAGAAATGCCCTCATGTGTCAAAAGGGTGGAGATGGTGCTTCTCTATGACAAAACCAGTTATGTTTGGGTATGTCTTCAAACTCATTTGTCAAAACTACATTCGTGGACAATGTCAATGCAACTGTCAATGAAATCCTGCTCTTCTTAGCAATCATCAAATGTTGGTCATATATTTGACACCATGACACTATTAAAATGATTTTTTTCTTGTCTTGATACTAGGGATAAACACAGACCTCAAATATGCTAGGCAAGCACGTTATCACTGAGATACATCCCTGGCCCAGCAACCTCTGATTAAAAGATAAAACCTATCTATGAAGATGTTCTTAATTCATTCAGTTCATTGGAGTACCAAAATGGGCTGTTACCAGTCTTCATGTAAGGAAGTCTTATAAATTACCACACATTTTTTACTATACCAAATAGCTTTTATTCCTTTATCGTATTTAAACTTAATAAATATTTAACACATTTAAAACACAGTAACATACATGGTCACCATAACAAGTTAACAAAATTCCAATGTCTTTAAACAAGAGAAACTTACATACTGTTGGGCAGGTCTCACTGAGCCAAACTCAAAGTTTAGCATCTTCAAGAGGTGCTAATAGACAATCTGCTTCCCAGTCCTTTCCAGGTTCAATAGGCTGTCTGGATTACTTGGCTTGTGCCCCCTTGTTCTATCTT
Source organism: Apodemus sylvaticus (assembly GCF_947179515.1). Taxonomy (NCBI): domain Eukaryota; kingdom Metazoa; phylum Chordata; class Mammalia; order Rodentia; family Muridae; genus Apodemus; species Apodemus sylvaticus. The sequence continues at coordinate 89,236,242 of NC_067487.1, forward strand.
CACAGGCAGGATGCTATATCTGACCATTCTTCCTTCCAGTATTATAGCTTTCTCCCTCACCATAGCTAGAAAAACTTCATAATTCTTAACTACCCATGCAATTAAATTAGGTCTACATAGATTACCCCGGAGTACCTCCCTCATCTCATAGTCCTTAACCTTAATCACATATCTAACATCCCTAAGGTTAAGATTTGCAGGCTCTTTTATTGTCAATGTATGTGGTGTGCATGTCTATATGAAAGCGTTCATGTGTGTCTGTTGGTATGAAAGGTTGATGTTGGATGCTTGGCCACCTATTTCTGCAGGGTCTCTCAACTGAACCCAGAGCTCACTAGTTCACTTAGTCTAGATTATGAGCTTATTCTAGGCATCACTTGTCTCTGCTTCCCAAGCACCGAAATGACATGTGGACTGTTATCACGTAGCCCTGACATTTATCTAGGTACAGGGGATCTACACTCATGACCTCATGCTTGAATACTAAGTACTTTTACTGCACACAGCAGCATGTGCTGGGTGCAATTTGCAGGTTCTTAATATTTGCACACAATGAGGGGCTATTGTACTGTTGACCAGACAATCTACGTAAAATTTTCAAGTCAACATCCTCACAGTGAGAATTTACAGTATTCCTAACTATTATGGTGTGGTGTATCCACCTTGTCACAACAATTAAAAGCTTCAAATAATCAATTAATTTTATTTATAGTCACACATATATACACTTAAAAAATACCTAAAAATATATTTATCTTTCACTTGGATGGGCGAAATATTCTGTGATCAGTTCGTTTGTGTTCCACACAGTGATTCCTGAGCAGATTTGTTTTCATTTTACAGTCATAAATTCTAGGAAAATAATTCATCTAAACTTTGTTATCATACCTAACTGCATAGTAACAATTTTCAGATTACACCAGAAAGCAGCGTAGAGAAACAGTGTGCCAATTACACATTACTACTCCAACAATAGGCTATAGCTTCACACTTCAACATTATGAAGTATGATTTCAGCACTGGAATTTAAATGTTACACAAATTGTACTTAATATTTTTGCTTTGTTATAAAAAAGTTTTTTTTTTTTTTTTTTTTTTTTTTTTACCACAAAGAAAGCTTTACCTAAAGCCTGTTTAATCAGGGACACAAACTTACTAAGTCAATGGCATCTGAAAGGACTTTAATAGAAAGGTATTTTATTAAGGCTCATAGGACACAAACCAATCAACTAACGAACCAACCAACCAAACAAGCCCTACAAAGTTGATTTTCTTTAATTTGTTTTTACCAAGACATTTTACCCTCCAATTGGAATGTAAGTTTCCTCACTAGCATCAGTGTGAATGAATGTTAATATTACCCACACAACACAGTGTCAACATGCATCCTCAAGATGCGTTTTCTACCAGGCCATTTATTTACAATCCAGTCTTATTGTTTGCATATTTTAAATCTGTGTAGGTATGCCACTGTAACACTGAAGGCTACAAGTAACATAAATTTAAAATACTTCAATTTTTAGAATCAGAAACTCATGAGTTAGGTATATTAAATTTAATTTGTAATATGAATGTATTATTTTTTATTCGATATATTTTTAATTTACATTTCAAATGATTTCCCCTTTTCTGGCTCCCCACTCCCTGAAAGTCCCATAAGCCCTCTTCCGTCCCCCTGTTCTTCCATCGACCCCTTCCCACTTCCCTGTTCTGGTTTTGCCCTATACTGCTACACTGAGTCTTTCCAGAACCAGGCCACTCCTCCGTTCTTCTTGTACATCATTTGATGTGTGGATTATGTTTTGGGTATTCCAATTTTCTAGGCTAATATCGACTTATTAGTGAATGCATACTATGATTAATCTTTTGAGACTGGGTTACCTCACTTAGTATGATGTTCTCCAGCTCCATCCATTTGTCTAAGAATTTCATGAAGGACTCCATTGTGTATATATACCACATTTTTTGCACCCATTCTTCCATTGAGGGATACCTGGGTTCTTTCCAGGTTCTGGATATTATAAATAGGTCTGCTAAGAACATAGTGGACCACGTATCCTTATTACCTGCTGGGGAATCCTCTGGGTATATGCCCAGGAATGGTATAGCAGGATCTTCTGGAAGTGACCTGCCCAGTTTTCTGAGGAACTGCCAGACTGACTTCCAGAGTGGTTGTACCAATTTGCAACCCCACCAGCAGTGGAAGAGTGTTCCTCTTTCTCTACATCCTTGCCAATACCTGCTGTCTCCTGAATTTTTAATCTTAGCCATTCTGACTGGTGTAAGGTGAAATCTCAGGGTTGTTTTGATTTGCATTTCCCTAATGACTAATGAAGTTGAGCATTTTTAAGATGCTTCTCAGCCATCCGAAGTTCTTTGGGTGAAAATTCTTTGTTTAGCTCTGTACCCCATTTTTAATAGGGTTATTTGGCTTTCTGTGCTCTAACTTCTTGAGTTCTTTGTATATATTGGATATTAGCCCTCTATCTGATGTAGAGTTGGTCAAGATCTTTTCCCAATTTGTTAGTTGCCTATTTGTCCTTTTGATGGTGTCCTTTGCCTTACAGAAACTTTGTGATTTTATGAGGTCCCATTTGTCAATTCTTGATCTTAGAGCATATGCTATTGGTGTTCTGTTCAGGAACTTTGCCCCTGTACCAATGTTCTCAAGGGTTTTCCCCAGTTTCTTTTCTACTAGCTTCAGAGTGTCTGGCTTTATGTGGAGGTCCTTGATCCATTTGGAGTTGAGCTTAGTACAAGGAGAGAAGGATGGATCAATTCGCATTCTTCTGCATGCTGACCTCCAGTTGAACCAGCACCATTTGTTCAAAAGGCTATCTTTTTTCCACTGGATGTTTCAGCTCCTTTGTCGAGGATCAAATGGCCATAGGTGTGTGGGTTCGTTTCTGGATCTTCAATCCTATTCCATTGATCTGCCTGCCTGTCACTGTACCAATACCACGCAGTTTTTAACACTATTGCTCTGTAGTATTGCTTGAGGTCAGGGATACTGATTCCCCCAGAATTTCTTTTGTTGTTGAGAATAGTTTTAGCTATCCTGGGTTTTTTTGTTATTCCAGATGAATTTGAGAATTGTCTTTCTAACTCTATGAAGAACTGAGTTGGGATTTTCATGGGTATTGCGTTGAATCTGTATATTGCTTTTGGCAAAATGGCCATTTTAACTATTATTAATCTTGCTAATCCATGAGCATGGGAGATTTTTCCATTTTCTGAGATCTTCTTCCATTTCCTTCTTCATAGTCTTGAAGTTCTTGTCATACACAGATCTTTCACTTGTGTGGTCAGTCATAGCAAGGTACTTTATACTCTTTGTGGCTATTGTGAAGGGTGTCATTTCCCTAATTTATTTCTCAGCCTGCTTATCCTTTGAGTATAAGAAGGCCACTGATTTGCTTGAGTTGATTTTATAACCTGCCACTTTGCTGAAGTTGTCTGTCAGCTGTAGGAATTCTCTAGTGGAGTTTTTTGGGTCACTTAGGTAGACTATCATATCAACAGCAAATAGTGATAGTTTGACTTCTTCCTTTTCAATTTGTATCCCTTTGACTTCCTTATGTTATCTAATTGCCTAAGCTAGTACCTCAAGTACAATATTAAAAATATAAGGAGAGAGGGGCAGCCTTGTCGAATCTCTGATTTTAGTGGGATTGCTTCAAGTTTCTCTCCATTTAGTCTGATGTTGGCTACTGGTTTGCTGTATATTGCTTTTACAATGTTTAGGTATGGGCCTTGAATTCCTGTTCTTTCCAAGACTTTAAGCATGAAAGGATGCTGAATTTTATCAAATTCTTTTTCAGCATCCAATGAAATGACCATGTGGTTTATTTTTATATCAAGAAAAATATAAGCCACTTCTATTGTGGGAAGAAATGACATGAAAGTTACCTAAAATGACATCTTAGCAAGCTGCCAAGTATTCAGCTTCCTTTAATGGCTCTCGGAACATATACTCAGTATTAGGGGGAATATAAGTAACTAAAGTTTTTAATATTATCTGTACCCACATGCTGAGTCTAAAACATGAATCTTCAAAATACCACAGTTTGTGGTCTTTCAAAGCTGAACCTTAGCAGATTAAATTTTATTCCTTGGGATTATTTCCATTTAAATGGTATTGGGAAAAGAGAAGTGAACAGAAAGAGTAACAAACTCTAAGGAAGCTTTGGACCCTGAGGGCAGCAGGGAAGTTGAGAAATTAGGGGACTCCTCACTATCTACTCCTAGCTCCTCCATTCCCACAGCCCCAGCAGTCGTTGCTCCTGTTCATTCCCCTACCTACTTCAAAAACCACCCAGGCGTACCACACAGGGAATGAAGGAAATATAGCACTGTCCATGAGGTCACGAATGGATTCTCAAAGAGACATGAAGTAGCTCAGAGGAGAATATGACCTTGGAAATCACCCAAACTGTGTTTGAAATGTAACAGGAAATGAAGCTGCTCCCATGGAATTTGGGGAGCAGATGGCAACAGGGAAGAACACGATGGGTGCTGCTGAAACTCTTCATAAATAAATAAATAAATAAGTTCAGGTAATGCTGAAGAAAAAGCTTGCCTGACTCTGATCAATACCAAATCATCACACATGAGTGTGATGTATATATACATATATGTATACACACACAATTATATATTTTATATATATATATATATATATATATATAATTCTTTAGATATAGAGGCAGCAAAGGCAGTTTGAAACTTAAGAGATTATTCTTTATTATTATGGAAAATGTTTTATCCATAATATCCATATTCCACTTACTTTTATAATTTCATGTAACCATATTATTCCAGCAAAATGCATTATTAAATATGTAATGTGATCTAATTTTTTCCATACAAACAAATTAATTCTATAGAATTCGGCTAGCCTGTAAGTTTTCTTTTATTTAAGTTAGGAGTTTAAAAAACAAACAAATAAATCTACCAAGCGTTAGCTTCAGAGGTCAGGTTTTTCCCTCTTTTCTCTTGTGCTTAGGCTGTTTCCCCTTACCTCCATTAATTTGGAGAATGCAAAAATTGTAACAAAGGCAAAAACACAAAAATGAATGTAGAAAGCAAGGAGACCAAGGTAACTTTCTTAGGATCCCTGAGAGCTTCGGGCTTCCTAAAATGGAATCAGTTTGACGGTCTTGCTCTATTGTTCGTCTCCTGTCCATGAAATGAATGATCAGACGCTTCACGCCCACAGAACATATTCCGAGACTTGACTATTTAGGATTAATAAGTGCCCCCCCCATGTATACAGCACTGTAATAAAGTAACAATAATGATAACAATAACGAAGGCGCCTTGATTCTAGTGCCTTATACCTTACTTAAAGTGTTTTAATGACTCTAATGGATTGAAGCATCCCTGTGAGATCAAAGGCAGATATTATCATTTCCAGTCTACATAAGAGAAAACCAAGGAAGAAAGGTTAAGTGACTTGACCAGGCTTCACTCATCAATACAACGAGGTTCTGACAATGGTTAAGGGGCTACAAGCACTGTGCTGTCTACAGAGCTGCTCAGCTCAACCTGGACACCAACAAAACATCTCTCCAGCTGGGAGTGGTCCTGGCTTCTGAGAATTAAAAAAAAATCCACTTAAACTTCTTGATTATCCTACAAATCAGAATCCTGTGAAACTAGCTCCTTGCTACTTAGGAGACAACAATTACATATTTCCTTTTAACTTTGCAAAATAATTTAGAGATCTGCTTGCCTCTGTTAAGCACAAAGGATAAGCAAGCTGTGGGTACCCTTTCTAGAAATTACAACTTCTACAATACTAGGGCCTAACCTTGCTCTGTGCCAGGCTGACCTTAAGCTCAGTAATCTGCCTGCCTTTTAAGGAAAATAATTACTTAAATATCTTTATTTATTTTCTCACCATGATTCAGATAATTTGGGACACAGTTCAGCTGCTTTTGTTACTTTAATTTTATGAAGCCCCTTATATAATTCATATTGTATTTCTATATTTTCATGTAGTTGAGAAATTATCTATTTTGCACATCATATTTTTAAAGAATTTTGCATAGCATAAATGGCTGTCCAGAAGGCCCCAGCCTTTACTATTTGCTGAGAAATTAGCCACACCTTGCTTCTGGACTACTGCTAACTCGGATTATTGGGGATTCCTTAACATTAACAAGAAGGACATTTCTCAAAGGAGGAATGTAAAATATGTCATTATTATGTAAAATAGATTTATACAGACATCAACTATCAACACTCCTAGAGGACCTTGCCTGCTGGTTCTATTCCAAAGGCAGAAACCATATCATTCTGTCTCTAATGAGGCCTGCCAATCACTCCCTATAGCCCTCCTTGTAAGTAGTAAGTTGTCAGCTAGAAGATATACATCCTCAATATACTCTGTGACCTTCCTTGGCAAAAGGGCCTCTTTAACTGTCCCTCTAATTTTCCAGGCTTGGACAGTCATGCTTTCCCGCAGAAACCTGTAGTCTAGACTGTAGATCCATACACTGTGGCTACACTGGATCTTCCTTCCAACAGTTTTTAGATAAATATTCTTTTCTTGTTTTAAAGAAGGATTCATTATAATACTCCAGCCTCAAGGAGGATTATATCAATTCTGTACTTTGTAGATGTGCTTAATCTACATTGCCATTCTAGAGTAGAGGTGAGCTATCTCCTCCAAAACTCATTGTAAAGTAAGTGATGCAGAGCCGTGATTTTGAACCCACAGAGATCATTGGGGACAATATAGCCCTGCATAAGTAAGTGGTATCCTAAGATAACTAGCATGCATACCTCACTTACCTGTACCTTCCCATCTGAAGAGGTATCTCCATTTAAGTGGGAATGATACAGTTCAATTAGTGCAGCACAAGTGCTGGAAGTCAAAGACCTAGTGCGGAATTTGGAGTAATAGCTCATAAGAGCATTTGTTGTTCTCAGGGAGGACGCATATGGTGTTTGACAAGGAACACCTGATAATAGAGGATCTGATAACCTCTTTTGGCAGCTGAGGGAACTAATTGTAAGATGGTCATAGCCAAATGGTAGGGATAAAAAAATTAAGCAAAAAAGAACCACTCTTTCATATAAAATAAATTTAAAAATATACATGAACAACACAAACAGCAAAGGAATCACATCAAGACCACCATCTCTAAAAAGTTCTTTTCTTCCATGACTGAGAAATCATTATCACTGTTGTGTGGTTATCACTGATTCTATATTACAAGCAAAATTTAGCAAAATGATGTGCATTTCTGGATTTATTTTATACTGTCTTGTGAATACTTTTATTTCCTTGGTATCTGAAGAGTAAGGTGACTGTATTTCTAATAAATAAGTCCACAGTGGCAATAATCAATGTGGGTTATAGAGTATATGTTTTAGGGGTAACAATAAACATGGCAGTGTGACTATAGTTTGATATGGATTGCATAATAAAGTGTGTATACATGGAGTAAGCCGTGTCATCCACACAATAGACACTACTCCCTGAGTACACCTAGCTGGCTGAGAATTCACTATATAGCCCTGTGTTCCCAAAATTTACAAGGAATGATTTTTGCCTGTGTGTTCTGAAGTTACAGGAGTATGACAGCATACCTTAATAACTAAGATGATCAAGAGGGTGAACAATTAGAAATAAAATATCTATTCATAATAATACGTTTTTAAAAGTATGTGGGTTTATTTACTTTTTACTGAATGTTTTATTTATTTATATTTCAAATGTTAAACCCTCTCCTCATTAACCTTTCATAAATCTCAAGTTTGAACTATATTTTGAACAATATCTGGAAAAATCTGTTAGTAATGAGGTTCCAGCCTGTAACTCCCTGGGTGGGATTTGCAAGACAAAGCAGTGCCTCACAAACCTCACTAGGCCTCGCTGAGGTTTGCATTAATTAAGATGTAAATGTGAGTTTCTTAATCTGAGCCTATTGTCTGAGGTCAGGGCAAATGATTACACCTGCAGCAGTGAGGAAATACTCCAGGGGAACAGTTCTACTCTCTGTCTATTTCTTTATTTTTTTGGACAATCTTTCCTAAAATTATTAATGCCCCGATACTTAAAATATTCCTTATCACCTCTGTGCTGGGAAAGCCTTACTTTTACTGTAGAACCCTACAAGGGAACAGCCATAGCCAGATCTTGATTGTATGAGTATCAGATTTCTGCCCAAAGATGAATATGAGTCTGTTTTTGCTTTGTATGGCTGAATGGAAGACTACAATAGCATTCTCATAAACCAACTGTGTAACAAAAGGAACCCCTGCTTGAGGGTCTCTGAAAATTCTACCAACAGCATTTAGTAGTCTATCGATAAATTCCATGAAACAGTTCATTAGAAGCCTATTTGATACCAAATAATTTCCCACTGAGATCAACTTTCCACGCATGGGGTGGTTAAATTTTGCTTATACTACTACATCCAATACAGCTTGTGTAAAAGGGGCAGCATTGCATACTGGCCACAGCTGTTTGTAACTTTTATAACTCTGATAACCATCCTAATTACAAAATATTGGTAAATTAAGAATCATGAGCCTGTGATCAACCTGCAAACTACTTTCAATGGACCACTGGTAGATAAACCATAATTTTGAAGGTTTATTTATTTATTTATTTATTTTTTTTTTTGCAATACTAGAGCATAACCATAAGTTTGGAAGGCAAAACACAATTTCAAAAAATCCATTCTCTTTAAAATCATCACCAAAAGCATTAATCACACATTAAAACGTTTGGTTGCCAATACCTGCTCACAATGCCAATACCTCACCAAAGAGTAATTGCCCTAAATCCTTTGTTTTATAAGTCTGGATTCTAGAATAAGAATTGCATAAAATATTACCCAATTTAGAAGTAACTTAGAGACCTGTTTCCCTGCATTGGCTCATGCCAAATGTTCTCAATTACTCCGAGTTAAAAGTATTAAGCCAACTTTCTTTACCAATGTTGTAACTTATAAAAGGGACACCTGTAAGTTGCAGCTCTTATAACACAAGAACTTAAAATGATAAGATGAGTATAACATTGCAGACCCCAGACCTCCATGGTGTTTGAAACAATATAGACATATTGTCCAAGAATCCTTAAGAGATTTTGACCAGGGAATTTCACAAGTCATTTCTCTTATTGGTCATCAACAGTAGTTCTGTAGTCAGCATTTCATTTCTGTCTTTACATGCTTCGCTTTGGGGAGGGCTGCTTGGGATGATGGTCATCCAACAGCATTTGTAAGTACAAGAACACAAGTAATCTTCAACAGATAGAAGACATACAGAATGGACAGAACACCATGAATTAATTCCAAAGAGAAAAGAGCATGCCTGGCATGCCTGGCACCCAGTAGCTCACCAAAGATTTTGGTCCAGGAGAGAGATGCCTGCTCTAAACGTCACATCTCTTGCATCTCTGTGGGGAAGTGGAGATCTAAGCAGCAGGTGTTTTCTCTGCCTTCCTACTTGTGCTTCAAGCCACCACAGGAAAAGTCTTTTTAGGCTTATTCCCTACTACATAGAAAGGTCCTTCTCCTTAGAGGTCTCCAGCCCATGGTTTCCAAAGTCAGGAGAACAATTTCACAGTTCACATCAACTCAGGTGCTGTGGAGATGCCCATATCTCCATCCTGGTCACTATATACCTATGAATAAATTAAAATTTTATGCTGGGGAGAACATGGTCAACAAACTGACCAATTCACCCCCACTGAAGGACAAATTGCTATTATTAAGAGATCTACTTACCATAAGGCATAAGGCATGGCTTCTGTAAGACTTTCCCACCACAAATGTATATATATTTACCTCCATTTTCATCCTTTGAGACTTACGACTTACGACCCTGTCACTGAAGAATGACCCTTTGTATGAGGGCACTGATGTACTTAGGAAATAATTTCAGGAATATCTTTTCTGTGTAAAACTTTCATCTACCTAATAGATGAGACTTTCAGTCTCCTGTCCCTATTTAATTGTTTAAAGTATAACGTGGGGTGTGAAACTAAAAGAGCATTAGCCAGAGCTGAATGCATGCTGTCATTAAAGATATTTTTGCTGAGCCATGGTGGTGCACGCCTTTAATCCCAGTAAATTGCCAGCATGTATTAATGCATGTATGTGAAAGAAAACACACCAGATTGTGGGGGTGTAAAATTTGGGTAGGTTAGCTTGAGCCAATGAATATTGAATTACCAATTAGGGGATTCTCCTGTAGAGATATGTGGAATGTTCAATGATATAGTTAAGTCAGCAAACAAATTTGTGAGACAAAACATTCCCTGTGCTGTGATTGGCCCCAGTAACATTGCCCATAGGGACAAAGTCAAAAACTATCTTTTTACTGTCATGCCCTCTACCATCAAATGTCTGCTCTTTTTAAATGTTAATATACCTATGTGTCTTTTTCAAACATGTTTATCATTTTAAAAAGTCAATGGTTCCTATTGCTTTTTGAATTTCATTTTCTCTATGAGTAAATGCTCTAATCACTTATTTGTTTCTATTCTCCATAGTTTCCTCATATTTAAGAATTTCATTCTTTTGCTCAGAAAGCTTTGGTATTTAAAATTTGTTTGTGGTTAGAGCAATGTCTTCTGTAGCTGAGATTTGGCTAATTATTTGCAATTAAGACTTGCTTTGAAGATGTAATCCTGCCTCTGCTGCACTGTGCCTTCAAGATACCTTCAATACACTTCTTCTAAGGCTGAGCACCACTGCTCAGTGTGAATGAAAAGATATTAGTGTATGAGTGTCCTATAATTTCCACAGGTTTTATGGGAATTACAAATACTCAGAGCTATGAGTCTCCTTAGCACTGTTTTCATTGTGTGCCAGAGGTTTGGGTATGTTGTGCCTTCAATTTCATTAACGTCTAAAATTTTTTTTAACTTATTTCTTCCTTGACCAAGTTATCATTGAGTAGGGTATTGTTCAGTTTCCATGTTTGTGTGGGATTTCTGTTTTTTCAAACCCAGCCCAAGTCTTTGGTAATGTGATAGGATGCATGGGGTTATCTTCAACTTTCTTGTATCTGTTGAGGTCTGTTTTGTGATTGGTCATGTTGTCAAATTTGGAGAAGGCAGTATGAGGTGCTGAGAATAAGGTATACTCTTGCTTTAGGATGAACTATTTTATAAATTTCTGATAGATGCATTTGGTTCATAAGTTCTGTTAGTTTCCCTGTGTCTCTATTTAGTTTCGGTTTCCATGATCAGTTCATTTCTAAGACTGGAGTGTTGAAACCTCCCACTAATATTGTGAGGTGCAATGCATGCCTTTAGCTTTAGTAAAGTTTTTTCATGAATTCTGGTTCCATTACATTTGGCACATAGATGTTCATAACTGAGAGTACATAGATGTACATAACTGAGAGTGGATTTTTCCTTGGCAAGTGTGTAGTGTCCTTCCCTATATTTTTTTGATAACTTTTGGTTGATAGTCAATTTTATTCAATATTACAACGTCTAGTCAAGCTTGTTTCGTGTGACCATTTGTTTGGAAATTATTTTTCAACCTTTTAATCTGAGGTAGTGTCTTTCTTTGTCACTGAGGTATGTTTCCAGTATGCAGCAAAATGCTGGGTCTTGTTTGCATATCCAGTCCACTAGTCTTTCTTTTTATCAGCCATTGATATTAATAGATATAAAGGAATAGTGTTTGTTGTTTCCTGTTATTTTTATGTTTGTATGCTTATCTTATTTTGGGCTTTTTGAAAGATTACTTTCTTGCTTTTTTCTAGGATGGAGTTTCCCTCCTTGTGTTGGAATTTTCCATTTATTATACAATTTAGGGCTGAATTTGTGTAAGTATATTGTGTACATTTGTTTTTGACATGGAATATCTTGTTTTCTCCATTTATGGTAACTTAGAGTTTTGCTCGGTATAGTAGCCTGGGCTGGCATTTGTGGTCAGTTAGTGTCTGTATGACACCTGCCCAGGATCTTCTGGTTTTCAAAGTTTCTGTGGTGAAGTCTGGTATAATTCTGAAAGGTCTGTCTTTATATGTTACTTGACCATTTTCCCTTTCTGCTTTAAATATTCATTCTTTGAATTGTACATTTGGTACTTTGATTATGTGAGAGGTGAAATTTCTTTTCTAGTCCAGTCTATTTGGAGTTCTTTAGTCTTCTTGTATATTCATGGAGATTTCTTTCTTAAGGTTAGGGAAGTTTTTCTCTGTAACTTTGCTGAAGATATTTTCTAGCCCTTTAGGTTGGGAAACATTGCTCTCTTTTATACCTATAATCCTTAGATTTGGTATGTCTCATTGTGTCCTGGATTTCCTGGATGTTTTTGGTTAAGAACTTTTTGCATTTTTCATTGTCTTTGTCTTTTGGGTCAATGTTTTCTATAGCATCTTCTATACATGAGATTCTTTCTTCTCTTTTTTGCATTCTTGTGATGTTTGCAACTATGACTTCTGATCTCTTTCCTAGGTTTTTTACCTCTTGGGTTGTCTCCCTTTATGACTTCTTTATTGTATCTATGTCCATTTTTAGACCCTGGATGATGTCGTTCAACTACTTCCTCATTTTAGTTGTATTTTTCTGAAAAAAATTAAGGGATTTTTGTGTTTCCTCTTTAAGGGATTCTGGCTGTTTTCCTGTGTCCTGTATTTCTTTAAGGGAGTTATTTAAGCCCTTTTTAAAGTCCTTTATCATCATCGTGAGATATGATTTTAATTCAGAGTCTTGCTTTTCTGATATGCTGGGGTATCCAGGACTTGGTGTGGTGGGAGACCTCAATATTGATTATACCAATTTGCCTTGGGCTCTGTTGCTTATGTTCTTACACTTGTGTCTTGCTCTCTAGTTATCTCTAGTGTTAGCTGTTTTTTCTCTGACTGAGGCATGTCTCTCCTGCAGACCTGTGTGTGTGCCAGTACTCCTGAGAAACAAGATCTCCAGGAGTAATTTTGGTATGGAAAGCATTGACACATAACCAGCTAGCTCCAAGTTGCAGACAGAACCCAGAAGGATCCTGTCCCCAGCTGTTCCTTGGTTCCTGTGTCCTGATGGCTCTGGGTGGGTCCCTCTTGGGCCTGGGATTTGAGCAGAAGTGGAGATTGTACCTATGCTTACACGTGTGATGGAATTCCTGGGAGATCAGCTCTCTCCCCACAGAATTTGGATAAGAAGCACTGTGGCACAGTATCAGCTCTGGGTGCAGGAGGATAATGGAAGGGTCATGTCCCAGGCTACTTCTCAGTTCTTTTGATGTGAGTGCTCTGTGGGGGTCCCTTTGTACAGATGTGGTAGTCTTAACTGTACTCATAGGATTGCCATCACTCTTGGAAGACCCTCTCTCACACTGCAGTAGTTGAAGATGGAGAACAGTGGCACAGAATTAGCTCTCACATTTACTGTTTTGATTACTATGTGACAAGAGAATTTTATTTTTGGTCTAAATTTTTTGGGGTGCTATAGGCTTCTTGGATATTTATTGCCATACTCTTATTTAGGCTTGAGAAGGTTTTTTTTTTTTAATGATTTTATTGAATATTTTTTCTAGTAGTTTGAACTGGGTGTTGAGGGATTGAAACATGCTATTAGAGAGAGGGGGGTAGAGGAATGGGATGGGCATTTTTGGGATTGTGTACCATGAGAGAGGTAAGAACTAGACAAAAATATGAAAGTAATAACAGAGTTAAAAGGTAAAAAACAAACAAACAAAAAAAAAAGACTGAAAGATTTCCCATGTTCAAGCATATAGAGATTTAACAATTTTTTTTTCTGACATTTCAAGGACAAAGAATACAAATAACATCAAGGAAAAGTGTTCTAATAGCACTGTGGTTGCAGATCTCAGATGAACAGCTACGTGGTGCTATTCTATCCTTAGAAAATGGCTGGTTTTGACTCTAAGGAGGCCGGTTCCAAGAATGTCCACAGCTGTGCCTAAATCCACACCAGAAGGAATTGATTTTAACTAGCCTTGACTGTGCTCTGTCTCAGGGCTAAGTCAGCACTATAGTCAATTCCTTTATAGTTTCATTTTTATGTGCATGGATGTGTTGCGTGCATATATCTGTGTGCAATACCTGCAAGGCCAAGGAGCATCAGATCCCTTGGGACTGTATTTACAGGACTTGATTACCTACCAAGTTGTTTATGGCACTGAACCTTATCTTCTTTCAGTTCACAATCTTCTTCACTAGCATGCTGCCTGTCTACCTGTGATTTTATTGAAAAATTATTTGACTTTTTAATTAAATTATATCTTGTTATACCTTGTTATCTCTCAATGCCTTCCCCACTTCTTCCCTTCCAAGTCATTCATTTCAAGTCAGTATGTTTTAGAAAGTATGTGCAAATATGAGAATACAATACGCTGATTGCATTTCTGTTGGTTGGGTGTATATGATCCAGGGATGAACACTTAGATGAACTCTTGCATTGGATAAACAATTTGAAAGCTCTCTCTGCCTCAGGCTAATTCTCCCACTTCTTAGACATTTGATGGGTATCAACTATCATGGTCAGCCCATAACCCTCAGGATTCATAAACCAAATTCAACTCTTTCAGAAGTTGTCTTGGACATTATATTTTATAATTACAACATAAAAGGCACTAGTACACTACCATAAATTCTTACACCTGCAAAATTTCTTTCATTGTGAAATCTAAAAAGATTTCCTTACTGTTGGCTTCATGTGTCTTTAGTCAATACATGTTTTCAAGGGCAAATCAAATTGAGGGGAATTATAATGTTTGAATTGATTCTTGATACATGTCACAGTGTTTTTACAAAAATAAATAATCTTGAGTAAAACAATATAAGTGTGTTGCTTCAGTACTTGCCAAAATATTTGTAGTCACAGAGTACTTTTGGTTTTTGGGAATGCCTTTAAAGACTACTGTAATATGTAAAGGCTACAGTAGATTGATTGCATACTAAAGAGTTTACTCTTGTATAAAGATACCAGAAACTGCAAAACACTAACACATCATCTATGTTTATGGCATTTATCTAAATTATGACTTTTTCTCATGAATTTTCAAAGTCTATTTCTAAGACTACTGTTACATACAAACGCTTTAAAATGTTGCTTATGCACAGCATTTCTCTACAGAATGTGTTCTTTTATATATTAATAGATAAATGTGTTGTGAATGTCTTATCACATTTATTACATTTGTAAGATTCCTTGGCAATTTGTGTTCTATTATACATTTGTAAATGATTATAATATATAAATGTTGGAAACAAGAAAACGAAATTTGTCCTAAGGACTGCCTTTTTGTTACCAAACTCCTTTTAATCATGAGTTCAAACTAAGTTTAAATGCCAGGTGATTGCTGACTTGAGTACTTGACAATATCGAGCCCATCTCAGAAGTCCACAAGGGCAAAATGAAGCTCTTGTTTAGTTTAGCTCGGGCTCCTCACGGGGAATATATTGAAGGATTTCAAGGTGTATGCTCTCCACAAAGTTTGGGTGTCTTTCCTTTCAAGGTCCCTTTCTCATGTAGCCTTAGATTTTAGTCGTTTCTGGGAACCCCCTTGGCTCCAGGATTCACCTGGGGTAAGCATGTCTCCACTGCTATGGGCGCTGTCATCTTCTGGTTGGTTCAGAGCTCATTGAACCCTTCTCCTGGAAGTGACATGGCATTCAGTACAGTAGCAATCATTTCATTCATTAAGGAAAATTTGAATACAAATGGGGAACATTCAGAAGCAGAAATGGTATAAAGGAAAGAAATCTCAAATGGATGGATGCGGACCACTCATATTGTCAGTGACAACAGCCATTTTACTCTCTACTGGCTTATCTGTGTTTTAATTCTGTGTGCCTGTGTGTGTGTGTGTGTGTGTGTGTGTATGTGTGTATGTGTGTGTGTGTATGTATGTGTATGTATGTGTGTGTGTGTGTGTGTGTGAGAGAGAGAAAGAGAGGGGGGGATAAAAGGGGGAGAGAGAGAGGGAGAGGGAGAGAGGTTATATAGATGTAGTTTAGTGACAAACTCAGGTGAAATTCTTTTTTTTTTAATGTATATATATATATACATTAAATGTATATATATATATATATATTCTTTGTTTACAATCCAAAAGCTTTCCCCTTTCCCAGTTCCTCCCTCCCCATATGTCCCATAAGTCCTCTTCTCTCCATCCATTCTCCTATCTTTCCCCCTCCCTTTTCTCTGTCCTGGTACTCCCCTACAATGCTGGATCAAGCCTTTCCAGGATTAGGGCCCTCTTCTTCCCTCTTCATGGGAATCATTTGATATGGTAATTATATCTTCAGTATTCAGAGTTTCAGGGCTAATTAATATCCACTTATCAATGATTGCATTCAATGTGTATTCTTTTGTGAATGCATTACCTCGTTTAGGATGATATTTTCGAATTCCAACTATTTGCCTAGAAAATTCATGAATTCATTGTTTTTAATTGCTGAGTAGTATTCCATTGTGTATACATAGCACATTTTCTGTATCCATTCCTCCATTGAAGGACATCTGGGTTCTTTCCAGCTTCGGGCTATTATAAATAAGGCTGCTATAAACATAGTAGAGCATGTGTCCTTATTTCATGCCTGGGAACCCTCTGGGTATATGCCCAGGAGAGGTATAACAGGGTCTTCCGGAAGTGTCATGTCCAGTTTTCCTAGGAACCGCCAGACTGATTTCCATAGTGGTTGCACCATCTTACAGCCCCACCAGCAGTGGAGGAGTGTTCCTCTTTCTCCACTTCCTCACCAACACCTGCTGTCTCCTGAGTTTTTAACCTTAGACATTCTGACTTGTGTGAGGTGAAATCTCAGGGTTGTTTTGATTTGCATCTCCCTAATAACTAATGATGTTGAGCATTTCTTAAGGTGCTTCTCGGCCATCTGAATTTCTTCAGGTGAAAATTCTTTGTTTAGATCTGTACCCCATTTTTTAATAGGGTTATTTGGTTCCCTGGGGTCTATACGACAAGAACTTCAGGTCTCTGAAGAAGGAAATCAAAGAAGACCTCAGAAAATGGAAAAAACTTCCATGCTCGTGGATTGGCAGAATTAATATAGTTAAAATGGCCATCTTGCCAAAAGCAATCTACAGATTCAATGCAATCCCCATCAAAATCCCAACTCAGTTCTTCACAGAGTTAGAAAAAGCAATTCTCAAATTTATTTGGAATAACAAAAACCCCAGGATAGCTAAAACTATACTCAACAGTAAAAGAACTTCTGTGGGAATTAGTATCACAGACTTCAAGCAATACAACAGAGCAATAGTGTTTAAAAACTGCATGGTATTGGCACAGGGACAGGTAAGTGGACCAATGAAATAGAATTGAAGACCCAGAAATGAATCCACACACCTATGGTCACTTGATCTTCGACAAAGGAGCTGAAAACATCCAGTGGAAAAAAAATAGCCTTTTTTGTTACTGTGGCTTCCATTTCTTTCCCTAGTAATCTCACCAGCAAGAAAAACATCATGACTACAATCAATCATTTATACAACACCATGACAACTGTCAATCATCCATACAACACCATGACAACAATCAATCATTTACCTCCTTTTGTAGCTGGCATTTTGGTGTTGGTTGATCTGAGTTTTTGCTTCTGACAAACAGAAGAAATCGCCACAATCTATGGCCCCTGTCAGTGACCACGGTTCTATCATGAGCCTGTATATTGGGATCAGGCCCCAGGCTGACTCAGACAAAAATGTGCCAAAAAAAGGTCCCAAGCTAAGAGGTTCTTCACAGACAGCAGCTGCCATCTTCATTTTCCTGCAATGGCCACCTATCCTTCAGCCGTAAGGGAAGAAGCTGCAAGAGCTCTGGGTTTATCGCAGCCACATCAGCCATATCAACCTTCAAGGGCAGTGAGTCTCAGCAAAGCAACACTGCCTGATCTGAATGAATTGCTTTGATCAAGACCACCCAAAATTCGGGCTTTAGCAACCGGAAAAAAAGTTCCATGAAAGCACTGACCACTGAGACATAGTTATTATTTAGTAATGGTTTCCCATCTGGAAGGAATGGATTTCCTGTCTCCAAGCCAATGGGAGATTGTGAGTGAGGAGAATGTGGAGGAGAAAGCAGACAGATAACACATAATCCTTACATACATATATTTTCACATATATATTAATATCCATGCGATTACAAGATTTCTCTACCTACTATCAAGAAAGGAAACTGCTTGGGCCTGGGCTGCAGCCTCAGATGGGTGGGGTTTGAAGACAGAGGAGGCGGGGCTGGGGCCGTGTGGGCAGGGTTTGGACCCGGTGGGCATGGCATGTTCTTAGAGTGGCCCAGAATTTGCCTAGACTCATGCTTATCCCCGCCCACTCACCTCCCCTTCAGTCACCGGAGCCCCGCCCACACACAATAGCACCCAGCTGCGTTAAGTCCCACCCACAGTAACTGCCAGTTGCGCTAAGCCCCGCCCACTGTCTGCAGGCAGCCTCTCTAAGCCGGGCCCCCAGAACACTTCCTACTGGCTGACAGGAAGGAGTAAAACAAGTTCTAACTGGCTGCTAATGTCAAAATGGAGGAAACCCTCAGGATCCTTATAATCAGGATTAAGTCCCCTAAAGCTGCTTCCTAATACGTAAATACGTAATTACGAAAATACACAAAAACGTAAACACATAAACACATAAATGCACAAACGCTTAAACGTTTAAATGCATGAACGCATAATTGCATAAATTCAAAAACACAGAAAGGCATAAATGAACAAATGCATGAATGAACACATAAATAAATGAGTAAATGCATAAAATGCATAAATGCAGAGATGCACGAATGAATAAATGAATAGATGAATAGGTGAATAGATGAATAGATGAATAGATGAATACATGAATACATGAATACATGAATACATGAATAAATGAATAAATGAATGAATGAATGAATGAATGGATGAATAAACGAATAAACGAATAAGTGAATAAGTGAATAAATAATGAATAATGAATAATGAATAAATAATGAATAAATGAATAAATGAATAAATGACATGGAGGGACTCATAGCTCCAGCTACATATGTAGCAGAAGATGACTGTTTCAGACATCAGTAAGAGGAGAGGCCATTCGTCCTGTGAACGCTCAATTCCCCCAGAATAGGGCAATACAAGTCAGGAAATTGGGGCGTGGGTGGGGGTTGAGTAGGGAAATGTGGATGGGATAGGGGATTTTCAGGGGGTAACTTACTTGGAAAGGTATTTGACATGTGAATAAAACAAAAATTTTTTAAAAAGGAAAAGAAAAAGAAAAAAAAGTTAGGCAAGGCTCGTGCTTTTTACCCAGCAGCCTTTTCTTTCACAGTGCTGGGTTGTGCTAGAAGCTCAGCAGGCATTGTTTGAATGGATGAAAATTTCATTTAAATACTACTGGACTCAGAAAACCTCCCTCAGCTGCTCTCAGTCAGCAAGGTGACTTTAATGTAACACAATCACAACAGTGCAATTCTTCCTAAGTAGCCACATATGCTGGGTCAATTTAATTGCTGCTAAGGTGAGACTTGTATAAAAGTCTGCGTCTGTGGGGACAATGTAATCATACGGCCTCATTCCAATCTTCCTTTATGTTTTCATCAGCTCTGTTGATCCTCAGACTGCTCTGAGTTTGTATTCTAGGTTACACATAGATGACGTTAAGTTTTTGTTTTGTTTTGTCCTAACATTTCCGTGAAATAGAAAGGCCCAGATTTTAAAATTGTGTCATTAATTACCAGTGTGGAACTGTCTTTTACACAGAGAAGCTGAATGACTTCTTATAACTCGGACTGAATTTAGCATCAAAATCATCGACAAGAGCCCTGCCCTCCCTATTTGTTGTGCAACAGGATGTGGTTTTCTGAGCAGGCCTGTGCATAAAGGTCAAAGCTGCATTTTTCCTTTCATGAGTGAGTCACGCCCCTCTCTCAAGAACAAATGGATCTTAAATAATGGAACACACAAGCTGGGAGATGAATAGGGTTAAGTTCCAGCTTCCATGTGACTGCATCTGCAGGAGGGCTTTGAGAGGTAGGGAGGATAAAATAAAGGAAAAGGGGAAAAAATCATGGAGAGGAAGAACATGGCCAATAGACCAATCAATGCACACCACTGAGTGACATAAACAACACAGAAGTTTCAAAAGGATGCAGTGTCTATTTTAATTCATTATCTGTGATAGTTGATTGGCTCTATTAGAGAAATGCCAGAATCCTTGTGGTATCTCTTTTTTATGGATATTTTATGTATATAAAATTCAAATGTTATCCAATTTCCTAATTTCCCCCAAAAACTCTGTATCCCAGCCCTGCTCCTCTTTCAATGAGGGTGTGTGCCCCACACACACCCACTCCTGCCACCTTGCCCTGGCATTCTCCTACACTGGGGCACTGAGCTTTCATGGGACCAAGGGCCAGTTCTCCCATTGATGCCCAAGGCCTTCCTCTGCTATATATAATGCCAGAGCCACCCTTAATGTGGTAAAGGTCTTGTGGGGGACATTTCCATTAGTGATTTTCCTGACTTAATGAGACACTTTCATTTCATAATGAAATTGTGTCGTTTTACAGAAATTTACAGAGCACAATCTGAAGCCCATTGAACTTTTCTTAAAATATTTCTTTCCTTTTAGGTTAATTGATATTCTTAAGAAATTTCTAGTACATTTTAAAGCTACCCCAAAGTCCAGTGCTTCTATGCTGTCATATGCAACACTGTCCATGTGCTTCACACTCTGCTAAAATTCCCTCTGGTTTCTCTTTTCAAATAAGTGCTTTTTATTGCATCACAAATCTATGATATCTCGAATCCCAACAGAAGCATTTTAACATTTAGGTGATATCTTAGATTCTGTTGCTCTAAAAACAAAACAAAACAAAACAAAACAAAAACACACAATGATCAGAGAAACATTTGAGAAAACTGTTTATTTTTTATTTACCTTGGTCACAGAATTCTGCATGTAGCCAAGGCATGAAATTGGATGCAAGCACTCCACGAAATCATTTGGAATAATGTGGCTTACTGGCTTCATGTTTATGTTGTTTGCAGTTCTCTTTCTTATAACTCCAAGAATAACTCACCTAGAATGGGTACCATACACCATCGCTATCATCACCATATATTAATCACTTATTAAGTACATGGCTTACACACAAAACCACAAGTCAACATAATGAGATTCCTCAGTCTCAATTTCTTCAGAATTGTGTATTTATTTATGAACCCATTTTCCACCAAACATTGTTCATTTGTATCACAATGAATAGTACTGTTCTAAATGTAAGTTCTAATTTGTTTATCCCTTAAAATATTTCTATGATTAAGTACTACATTTGTTAAGACAAAGAAAATATGTTGAGTATCATCTAACTTTGTCCTAATATTAAAGTTTCAATGAAGCAATTTGTGTTTGCACTTGTGTACAAAATTTGAATCTGGTCTAACTAAAATAACATAACACTTTGGGTCAAAGATACACCCTAGCAACCCTGCACTAGAAGCCAAGATGGAGAAGACCTCCACAACCACCATGATCTTCCCCCTGGTGCTATGGTAGACAGAGAGAAAGTGATCCAGACACTGCAGAACACCAGCATGCTGAAATTTAGGAACTTGGCTTCATTGAATCTGTCAGGAAGGTTCCTAGCCAGGAAAGCCACAGTGAAGCTCCCTAGAGCCAAGGAACCCAAATATCCCAGGACAACATGGAAGGCAATGACTGAGCCTTTGTTGCAAATAATGACAGTCTTCCCATGTTCAGATTGTATATCTCTGTCAATAAAGGGAGGTGATGTTACCAACCAGATGCCACAGAGAACATGTTGGATCAGGGTACAAATGGGAATGACCAAGTTAGGTGCCCCCAATGTCAGCATCCCTCTCATTCTTCTCCATGGAGTAGTGAGCTTGAAAGTCATGACCACAATTATAGTTTTCACCAACACTGTAGAAACAGCCACTGTGAACAATAGTCCAAATGTGGTCTGCTGCAGGATGCAGGTGGCCTGGTTGGGATGTCCAATGAAGAGCAATGAGCAGAGAAAACAGAACACTAGTGAGATGAGCAGGATGTAGCTGAGAATGTGGTTATTGGCCTTCACAATAGGAGCATCCTTGTACTTCTCAAAAGTGAAGAGTACTAAAATTGTGATGGCTGATAAGGAGAGAGACATGAAGCCTAGAGCTATCCCCAGTGGATCTTCAAAAGCCAGAAATTACAAACCTCTGTGGAGGCAGTGGGTTTGTTCTAAGTTGGCATACTTATCATCTGGACACCTCACTCGCTGTTCTAATCTGCTAGAAAAAAACAATAAACCCTTACTAGATATCATAATTATGTAGATAATAATTATGGATTTGTATTATTCAGAGAATATATCAATAACTATTTTGGTACTGCGCATCTATCCATGCCTTATTGCTTAAGGACCACTGACTTAAGTCTACATAATTATGATATCCTATGTTTTTTGGTGGACCTAAGTACCATGATAAGGAATGGAATGGAAAAATTATGCATTTAACAAAAAAGAAAGAAAATATGATAAATGATAAAATGGATGATCTCAGATTTTTTTAATTCCTCAAACCATAAATTCACTATTCGCAGACAAGAGTAGTGTGCAGACACAGTTACTGATGTCAGTTGATGAAATGCATTATGCACTTTGTTTGCATTTTGGGTTGTGCCATTTGTCTGTATCTCCACATAGGAACCAGAACATAAAATTCGTCATGCAAGTACTGTTTGCCTAAAGGAATGTTTTCATTCTTGATGCTCTGTGCCTCATAGAAATATGCAAGTCCCTCTCATTTTGGTACAATCTCCTTATTCCCAAGTATTCATTCCAAGCTATATGGCATGAAGGTAATGAATATTTACTTCTATCCCTCTTTCCTTAGGTCGCGGGTCATTGGCACAATGCCATCTCTTCTTTCGTGAAATCTTCACTCTTGTTCTAATTGCTTTACAGCAAAATCTTATTCCTTGAAGCCATCTATGCATTTTTTGTTTGATTTGATTTGTTTTTTCATGACAAGGTTTCTCTGTACAGCCCTGGCTATCCTGAAACTCACTCTGAAGACCAGACTACCCTCCAGAGTCAACTATCCTGTACTTTTAGGACGTTGAGAGTCTGAACCACCAACCAAGACCATACACTGACTGGAGATAGGCCTCTCTGGTCATAGGTAGCAGATGTGCTGCTTAACCTTCACGCGTGTCCTGGACATCTGTGTGTGGGGGTGGGGTGGGTGTGCTCCCCAAAAGCTCTGTTGCCTGTAAATGGGATATGATCTACAAGCTTGGCTGCCTTGTGTGGCATTAGAGAGAGAGGAAGCACCCAGCCTGTCAGAGACTTGAAGTGCCAATTGGAGGGGATGGAGATAATCAGGAATGAGATTATAAAAATTTGAATTTACCATAGACAACATCATAAATGTAAGCCACTGTTCAAGTTGCTGAGGGAAACACATGAACATCAAGCTGCACATTTAATACTCATATCAGTGGGTGGGCTAGGCCCAGCCCTTATATGTACTCTGGCTGATGATTTAGTATCTGAGAGCCAACAGATTTGACTCTTATTCTTCTAGTGGAGTCCCTGTTCCTCAGGGTTCCTCAATCCTTCCACAACTTCCCCACACAAGATTTTTCAGGCTCTGTCTAATATTTTCTTGTGGGTTTCTGAATATATTTTGGTCTGCTGCTGCTTTGATCTGTTCTGAGGGCAGTTATGCTCATTTCCTCTCTGTGAATCTAGGCTGACAGATGCAAACACAGCCTGAGGTTCCAAAATAGTTCAAGGAGAAAGGCAGCCCTGCAGTGTGTCCCTATTGAAAATCTAAGGACAGTTCAGCACATTACTCTAAATTGACAAGGTTGGTACTGCATTCCTTCATGTCTGCATCACAAAGGGTTTTGTGTGACCAGACTGACAGTGAGAAATACAGGATGGAGGGGAAGGATTTGGGATGGTTGATCTAGAGGGAAGCAGTAAGCAGTATTTAATGCAAATAAGTGAAACAACTAATAAATGAATATATAAATAAATTAATCATAAGGAAAAGGAACACAAATGCATACGCACACATTCTGGTACTCACACATCCTGTGTAGTATGTAGAAAGCTATGAAGAAATATGCACAGCTCTTTAAGTCTCTCTGTGGACAGATGTGACTGATGTACTTGAGTCCTTCTTTGATCACATGGATTTCATTTGCTCCTAAAGAACCTTCTCTGACATATTCTGAAAAGGGTTGAGTGAATTTCATGTCTTAAAACACTTTAGTGTTTCTGTCTTGTGTGGGGAGGTGGAGTTGGTTATATGGACGTCTTTTCTAGTACTAAATTAATTAATTCTTTAAAAATTTAATGAAGCATATACTCAACAAAACTTGACAGTTTAGAAAAAATGGATACTTTTCTAGACAGATACCACTTACGAAACTTAAATCAAGATTGGGTAAACTAAATGAAATGTGTCATAGCCTGTAGGGAAACAAAAGAGGTCATTAAAACAACCCAACCAATGTATAAAGCAAAAGAAAAAAAAAACAAATTGATAAAGAAAACCAAAGAACAGGGCTATACGGATTTATGGGGGAATTCTCCAAGACCTTCAGAGAAGAGCTAATACTGATACATTTCAAACTCTTCCACAAAATAGAAACATAAGGAACACTATCTAATTAATACCATGATGGGACAATTATTCTGAAACCTAAACCACAGAATGACACAACACAGAAAGAGGTTTTAGACAATTTTCACTTATGAATATTGATGCAAATATAATGTAGCAGAGGTTTGTTCTATCAGCCATCAGTTGAGGGGAGGCCCTTAGTCTGATGGAAGCTTGTTGCCCCAGCATAGGGGGATGCTAGAAATGCAAGGGAGGAGTGGGTAAGTGGGAGGAAGATCACTCTCAAGGAGACAGATTTGAGAGAGGATGGGATGGGGTGTTGTGGAGGAGAAACCCAGAAAGGTGAATATCATTTGAATTATATATGGATAAAATGATTAATGAAATTATTTTTTTTTTAAATTCTCACAAACAAAATTCATGAACACATCAAAACCATCATTCCCCACAATCAAGTAGGCTTCATCTCAGGAATGCAGAGATGGTTCATTATATGAAAATCCATCAATGTAATGGACTATATGAACAAGTAAAATTAAAAAAAAATCATATGATCATCTCATTAGATGCTGAAAAAAATCCTTTGATAAAACACAACATTCTTTCATGTTTACAGTTTCAAAAAGAACAGGAATTCAAAGAACTTACCATATCATAATAACAGTAATACACTACAAACCAACAGCTGACTTCCAATAAATGCAGAAAAACTTTAAGCAATCCTCCTAAAATCAGGGACAAGACAAGGCTGACCACTCTCTCCCCATGTATTCAATATAGAAGTTGTAGTTCTAGCTAGAGCAAAAAGGCAAAAAAATGAAGATCAAGTGGATCAAATTGGAGAGGAGGAAGATAGGTATTACTACATGCAGAAGACATAATAATATATATATGCGACCCACAAAATTCTACCAGAGAACTACTAGAGCTTATTAACAGCTTCAACTAAGTGGGTGGATATAAAGTTAACTCAAATCATCAGCCTTAATTTTTTAAAGTATGATAATCCTCCTGAGAGAAAAATTAGGGGAAGGACTTCCTTCACAAGAGCTGTAAATGATTGAAAACATTTTGATGTAACTCTAACCAAGCAAGTGAGATGGTGTGATAAGAAGTTGAAGTTCCTGAAGAAAGACATTGAAGAAGTCCTCAAAAGATGGAAAGGTCACCCATGAAATATTTAAAAAAAAATAGCTATCTTACTAAAAGAAATATACAGATTCAATGTGATTCCCATCAAAATTCCATTACAGATTTTAAAACCTTGAAATAGCAACTGATAAATTCATATGGAAAAAAATCCTCAGGATAACAAAACAATCCTGGATAATAAAAAATAAATCTGGAGGAATCACCATCCCTACCTTCAAGCTCTATTACAGAGCAATCTTGATATAAAATGCACGGCTTTGGTACAGAAAAAGACAGACTAATCGGTGGAATAAAACCAATACCAAGAAATAAACCCACATACATATGGCCACTTGAGTTTTTACCAAGAACCGAAAACCATCTTATAGAATGAGGAGAGCACTGAGAATGGATGGAGCTGACTTTACTGGCTCTCTGCGTGTAGAAGGAATATAGCTTGATATTTATCATCCTGCACAAATTTCAAGTACAAGAGGATCATGGACCTCAATATAAATCCAGAAGTAATAGAAGAAAAAAATAGGAGTAGTATTGAAAAAGGAGACAATTTTCCTGAACAGAACACACATATCCTAGGCTCTAATAGCAAATATAAATAAATGGGATCTCATGAAATTTCAAAGTTTCTGTAAGGCAAACAAAAGTGTCAGCTACAGGAAATAGCAGCTTACTCATTTTAATAATCCATCATACAGCAGAGGGCTCATGTATATGTATGTGTGTATGCATATGTGTAAGTATATGTACATGGACATGGACATGTATGTGTATGTGTACATGTAAAATATGGTACACATAAACAACGAAATGTTTTTTAGCTATTAAAAACAAAGACAATAATTTTGAAGGCAAATGGATGGAACTAGGAAATACCATCCTGGGTGAGATATCCTAGGACAACAACAACATGCAAGGGATGTACATAGTGATAGGTGAATATTATCCCCAAAATACAAATTACTCATGATAGAACCCACTGACTCAAAGTTAAACAAGAATGAATGCCTAAGTGAGGATATTTTAATCCCACTTAGAAGAAACAAAATAGCTGTGGGAGGCTAAGAGAGAGAGACCCGGATGGGAGACAGGAAAGTGAAAGTAATAGCAGGTAGAATCAGGTATGGGGGGGGGGGGAGAGAGAGAGAGAGAGAGAGAGAGAGAGAGAGAGAGAGAGAGAGAGAGAGAACAGAGAGCCAGAATAATGAATGGAAATATATAGATGTCAGACGTATGTGTGTGGGAATCTTTAGGAAGTTCCAGAGATCTGGATGATGGAAGCCACCAGGACTCATTGTAGATGACCTTAGCAGAAATACCTAACAGTTGGAATAAGAAATCTAAAGAGACAACGAGACAGGACTCCCAGTGGAAGGATGGGAACACAAACTCACCTAGAAAACATCTGCCCTGTTTTGGAGAGGGCAAAATATATCCTGTTCAAAAGAAATGCAGGTAAAAAAAATGGAGCACAGACTGAAGGTATGGCTGAAAAGTGACAGGCCCAACTTGAGACTGATCTCATAGGCAGGCACCAATCCCTGGCACTATTAGTGATTCAATGCTGTGGTGGCAGAGAGGAGTCTAGCATAGCTGTCTTCTCAGAGGCTGTAATTAGCAGCTGACTAAGAAAGATTCAGATTCCCACAGCTATACTTCAGGTGGATATTGGGGATCACATAGGTGAGTTTGGGGAAAGATTGAGGCCCTGACGACTTACAGTGTCAACTAAAATGTACACCTCGGCGCTTGGAGAGATTGAGCCACCAAAAAAATAAAATAATAATAATAAAAAGACTTGTCCAAGGCTCCCTGGAATTTATGTAGTATTAGACTGCCTTGTGTGGTCTCAATGGGTCTGGATGTGCCTAATCCTGCAGAGACTTGATACACTAGGGTCAGGGAATACCCAGGGATGAGGTGAAGAACACTGTAAGGAGGGACAAGGTTGGTACAGCAATTGGGATGTAATAAATCAATCAATTAATAATAATAAAATAATTTCATTTATCTCAGTTCCAAGGGATTATGAACATACTTTTCTTCCTTTTGTATTAAATATACTGAGGACTCAGCATGCTGTTATCCAATCTCCTGAACTCAGAATGCATGCATTCTTCTGTTATGAGTTGATCTAAATTTAAACGGTTAGCGTGACTTTTAAAAGTAAGTAAACACTTCTTAATTTCAATTTTCTACATATAGTATGGGATTCCTATGAGTCATACTGTTTTTGGTTTACCAAAATAAATATTTGTCTCTGGGATTAATGGGAGACCGGAGATGCTGATGCTCACAGGAGTTCATTGGGTGACCTTAATTAAGATTCATAGCAGAGTGGACATGGAGACTGAAGTGGCCACAACTTATAGCCAGGTGAGACTTCCAGTGGAGAAAGGAAGACATCACCCAAACCACAGACCCTAGGGCTGATATTTTGCAATGATGACAGGATTCACATGGATAAAGATGGTTCCCTGAATGGACAACCATTGAGTTGCTCAAATTAAAACCCATCCCATGGCATCAAGCCAAAGATCGTCACTATTAATGACACTCTGTTATACTTGCACAAAAGAGACTAACATAACTGTCTCCTTAGAGAGATCCAGTAGCTAGTGTAAACAGATGCAGAGACTCAAAAACAAACCTCAGGTGTTGCTTAGAGAGTATTTTGGAAGAATCAGGGAGAGAATTAAGTGATATAAAATGTGTCAAGGATACCAAAAATACCTACAGAATCAACAAACCTTGGTCCATGGGTTTCACAGAGACTGAGCCAACAACCAATGATCATGCAGAGGTTGGACGCAGCTCTGGTACCCATGTGTGTCAGATATGCAGCATTGTCTTCATTTGAATTCTTTTTAAAAGTTATTTATTTTTATTCTTTAATCCTTTTGTACAGTCCAGACTTTATCCCCTTCCTGGTCTGCTGTCTGACTATTCCCAAACACATACCTTTACCCCTTCTCCAAGAGGATGTCCCAGCCCTCACCGGCACCACAATAGTCCTCCACAAACCTTGAGACCTCAAGTCTCTCATGGATTAGCGGCATCTTCTTTCACTGAAGCCACAACTTGACAATATATAACACCCCTTCTTTTGAAAAGTATTGAGATCAGGTACCTGAAGATAACAAAAGCAATACACAGCAAACCAACATACAATCTCAAATTCAATGGAGAGACATTTGAAGAAACCCCACTTAAATCAGGGTAAATACAAGGATGCTCACTCTCCCCATATGTATTCAATAGAGCATTTGAATTTCTAGCTGAAACAATAAGACAACAAAAGGAGATTAGGGCAAAGAAAAAGTAAAGGTGTCACTATTTGCAAATGATATGATAGTATATGTAAGAAACCTCCAAAATCCAACCAGAGAACTTCTACAGCTCAGAAACAAATTCAGGAAAGTGGCTGGATATAAAATTAACTCAAGTACATAATTTGGACCCTTTAAAAATCATGTGGGGATGTTTCTGATTCTTTTGTCAGAACACTTATCTCTACCTGAACTGATGTGTTGTGTTTCTTTGGGAAAGGACATGATTTGCCTTGCCTAGACTTGATGCCCCAAGGCTTCGTTGTAGCTAAGGGGGTATTTCCTGTGAGCTTAAGAGGGGATGTATTGAGTGGAGTGATTTGGGAAGTTGAGACTGGGAGAAAAGGGGTCAGGGGTGAGAGCACCCTGGATGTAAAGTGAAAAAATATATATAAATGAAAGAAATAATAAAAAGTAACATTGGCTATTTTCAGCCATCAAAATGTAACATGGACATATCGTGCTTCTTGGTGTTGTTGGCTTACATAGAATAATTATTTGCGTCCTGCTTTGCCCAGCCTGTATGAGAAAGCTGGAAGAACTGACATTACATGCTATTGCTTTCGTTGCTTCTTTTGTAAATGATCTTTAATAGGTTATTTATATTTTAACTGAAGAAAGAATTTAGTTATGATTAATGTTGAATTTTATGTCTCAAGGTGATATTTACAGAGCTATTATATTACAGGTGCATATTTGGTCTAGATTTCAGACACTAGTGTTTCTACAATCTGTGTCTCTCTGAATAATGAATATAAATCAGATACTTGGATTCATAAAGTAGATACTTGGATAAGATCTGCAATGAGAAAATGATATATAATATACCATAACTCTAAATTCCACCAGCTGTTTAAAGCACAAAACACGAGCTCCTTGTTATCATTAGCTAATTGAGAACACTCTGTGTATTTCTCCTCACAAGCTCCTTTTAAACATGTTTAACAGTTCAGAAAGCTTCCAGTTTTCTCCTGTAAGCCTCCCATATTGTGCCTAATTATAAGGGAAAGAATAGGCTGTAAGAAAATAAGATTCTTTCAGTTAGCAAATCCATTATATCAATATGTGAAATAGTGATACAATAAAAATCAAAAATCCATAATAATATTCATTTATGCACTTCATTGTGATATGTCACTTGGAACTGACAACATATGTAAAGTTGGTTTGATAATTTCCCTCTTGAAACTCTGCCCTGCTGCTTTGTTGACCCTATAACATGTTAGGAATGAAAACATTGACAAAGAGTGCTTTTGGTCATATCTCAAATTAGAACTTAATAATACATAATGAATAATTTGAGAGTATCCAGTGTTGTATAAATAGGAGTATACCACATAACTGTTAACAAATATTAACTCTTTAAGAATACAGCAATGCCATTCATGGGAACAACATGAATTTAGAGAACAATAAATATGAAGATCAAGGTAGAAGCACTACTTTTATTGTCGTATGGCCAATACTCATAAATTCCCACAGGAACATAGGGATATAGAACAACATCTTTTTAATGAAATCACACTTGAAGAAGTTGGAAGTAACATTATATTAATAGATTAAGTCAGAAATGCCCTGTGGAAATGAGGAAGACACGATGTGCTCCTTCTCAGACAAGTACAGTAAATAATTTGTGCATATTTTTTGTTAAAATAAATAAGTTGTCAAAGAGATATGTCACTCAACATCTGCTAACAAGGAATAAAGGTTTAATTTTACACAAATTATTTTATCTTCCCAGAAGCTCTTAAAATGTATGCATATAAGGGACTATTGGAGAGAAGCTGTGGAGAGGATAGAAATATGCTCAAAATATATTGCATGAGATTTTCAAGGAATTAATAAATTGTCTTTAAAAAGAAACCTTGCTTCCCTAATTAGGGGGAAAGTTAATATTCAGAATTAATGATTATACCCAGGTATACTAAGGGGGCATTAAAAAAATACTTTTGGAGTAAACATCAGTGAAGAGTGAGATTTCAAATTAGAAGTATGTATCACTTCAGAACTGCCAGAGTGACCCAGTGATATCTGTAAAACAAATTTTTACAGACAGAGGTGAGAAATGTCTCCTGGGAAATTTGTGGAACACCCTGTAAGAACAGAAGCTAAAAATCTCAGTTGGCAATTTACTATACTACTGAAACTCTCCTTCCTAGTGTCCAGAACTAAGTAATACTGAGCATATTAAAATATAAAAGAATCCATCTTGCAACCAAAAATGTTCTGCAACACTTTGTTCCAATCGTTTATGTAATTACATTTTGGATATATACATATATATATATATATATATATACATATATATATATATATATATATATATGTATATATATATATATATATATATGTATATATATATATAGCATTTTTTACCAGGCTGTAGAATTCTCCAGGAACTCTAAAGTCGCAGATTCCTTTTTGTTTTTAGTCATCCTTGCAGGGCAGACAGATTTGAAACACTGAGCCCACACTAAGGATATTTACATATGAAGAACCTTATAGAATGTCCTTGCCACACAAGTAGGTGTTGGACAAGGTAGAAAGAATTTACATTTGAGTTGGTACATAGCTTGAATCTACTTTCCCCACTCCAGAGGCCTGGCTTTCTGTTTTGCAACTGAATTGGATATCTCAGGGACATCCAGAGCAGACAAGTTAATCCTGTTCTGCCTTCATAACCTTGCTTGTTATGCAGACAGGCTATCTCTACCCAGGCTTACCTGAATAGCTATGGAAGCCTGTGAGGAACTTTGCAGACCCCACCCAGGTAGTCCTTGGGCAAAACAACATTTTTTAGCTTATCCAGGTGTGATTCAGGAGACTGTAGATACTTTTTACTCAGAGAGACACTGGGTAGTTATTTAGTTAGTTCACCGGGCTGGGCCTAAGGGGTGCAGCTGGTTAGTTCACTGAGCTGGGGGCTAGAGGCGGCTACCAGAGCTGATCTCTGGTGGCTTGTGGTGGCCTCTGGCATGGCACAGTGAAGAATGCAGTGGGCCAACTAGGCAGAGGTGCTCTTGGAAGACAGTGCGAGCCAGGCAGCTTCCCAAGCTCTGCAATGCCACAATCAACACTGGGAAGCTAGGCCAGGGACCCGCCCTTCACCAGGTCCCAGGCTAGCATGACAGCAGGGCCAAGATGAAGCAGTTTAAATGCATGTGCCAATTGTCCAACTGGATTATGGACGGACTATGTGTAAACACCCTGTACTGCCTGAGAAAACTGAAGCTTTAACAGATGAATGTGATGCTTATTTTGAGATGTTAACTGGACTGGACTAGGAGATACCAAAAAAAAAATTTCAGATTCCAGTTGCTTCTGTGTGTGGTTGTGTCTGTTTGTTACCCACTGGACCTGTTACCTCTCCTGATATCCAGAATTCTCCCTTGGATTTAGTTCTGGCTGGGACTGTCCATAACATAGAACCACCCACATATGACTTTAACTTGGAAGTATGAGATCATTTGAAGTAATGCACATAATGATTAGCAAATATGGAGTGGACACCTTGTTTAATAAAATGGTGTTTCATGAGTGCTAGTGCAAAATGATGTGAAAAGTGCACAGCTTCAGAATAATTGCCCTAACTTCTCTGAAGTTTGAGGAAATGTACTAACTGTGAGTATGGTTGTTGTCTTTCTCAGTGATAAAGGTAAAGGCTCATGATGAGCAATATTGACTCAGGAAATTTAGAGGAAATGTTATTTGAAGCTGACCGAAAGTTTCAGAGCATGCATAACACCTGGTGTTCAAAAGAGAAGAAGGGAGCAAATATTCACAGTGAAGTGTGGGGAGAGGAGCAGAGAGGAACAAACCAGATCCTCCTGAATGTAATCCCCGTAATTCCCCACACTCAGAATATGCTTATTACATTGACCTTCTCTGAGTATAAAACCTTAAGGAATACCCAGGTTTTACACACATGTATGGGATCGCTCAACACATTTCAGTTGTCTGTTCAGGTGTGGAGCCTAGTAGTCTTTCTTGTTTATCTCCTGGTTGAATCTTGTTCCACTTTCTTGAAGGTCCAAGCCTCTAACAGCACCATCACTAGAGTCACAAGAACCAAGGCAGCTAAAAGCATTCTGATGAGATTTTCAACTGTGTGACCTTGGTGGTGTGAGGATGGGGTTTCTGTATAAAGAAGTCAGAGAATTAAAGTCACGCCAAAATTTTCTAGCACTAAATTGTTGTGTATAGAGGCTCCCTCTCCCTGAAAGATCTAGACTCTTTGTGCCTATCTCTTAATTTGGAAATTTCTTTCTCACCTGCTTCTTAATTGTTCATGCTTTCTGAATGTTCTCATTGTCTGAGTTCACAAAGAATGAAAGAATTTGAGTAAATTATGTCAAAGTATGGGAAAATCTGTTGTTTTAATTTGCAGAAATAAGATAAAAGGTCAGTGAAGAGGTTTTTCCTCAGTCAGAATCTCAAAATGACATTGTGATGTCCCTTAAATACTCGTTAAAATTTGTTCATGGAGATGGAGCCTAGAAAAAAAATTATTCAATGTTTTCATGAAAGCAGGAAATAAAAGGTGGAGTAAAAAAGGGCCTGAAATACAAGTAGAGAAAGATATTGGACCATAAGCTATGTA
This sequence comes from Apodemus sylvaticus, assembly GCF_947179515.1. NCBI lineage: Eukaryota > Metazoa > Chordata > Mammalia > Rodentia > Muridae > Apodemus > Apodemus sylvaticus. The sequence continues at coordinate 89,269,917 of NC_067487.1, forward strand.
AGGAATCAGTCATCTAAGTGGAGAGCAAGTCCAGTTGCCCTAATTTCTGAACTTCACTGAAGGCTTCACCAACATATCTCAACACAATGTGTATCCCCACCAGGAGAGTCATCACTTACCATCTTCAGTGTGGGTAGGGGACCTCTCTTTGGCATCTGCTAAAATGGAAGGAGAAGTGAATGTTTGAGCTCCTAGCTCTTGACTATGTCCTGCCTTGTTCTGTGGGTCCTCATTTTGCACCATAAGTTCATTCAGATATAATGTTGTTGTATACAAATTTTGTGCCTATGGGTTCTTGGACATTTGTAAAGATCACAACTCTCACAGCCAATACTCCAAAAAGCATTCATTTAATGCTGGAGAGGATAGAAACTCTCAGGGACTGACAATTACTTGACTGACTGTGTGCATTATGAATACCAAATGCCTCTGTTGAGTAGCAATTACCATGAGTTTAGGCACAGTATTTTAGGAAGTAAAGACAATTGAGAATGAAGGACTAATTATAGCACTGAAGGCATGTTCTGTTTAGATTTTTTGCTAACTTTATATGACCTAGAGTCATCAGTGAAACTTCAAAAAATGTGTATCATATTGACTTGCAGGAAAAATGTGGAAAGATTTCTGATTTATTGACAATTGATGTGGGAAGGCCAAATATCAATGGGTGATTTTGACCCTGGAGAGTTGGATCTTGAGGTTAAAGCAATTTAGTAGGTATTGGGGAGAAAGCCTGTAACAGTACTAAATCATGGCTTATGCTTCAGTTACTACTTTGAGTATATCGCCCTAATTCTTTCCATGATGGACTAAAAGCTATCAAATGGAATAAACTCTTTTCTCTATGTATTGTTTTACATCATGGTGATTTAAGAAAATAGTAGAAATCTAAATAGTATAGTGACAACATCTAATTACTTGGTGAATTGTACATTTCCCTCAAACACTTCTTCTAATCTATAGTGAATGCTGGAGGAACTTACTTCAGGAGATGCTGAGTAATAAACTTATAATGAGGGATAAATGTTTTTTGTATCAAAAAGATTTTTTTTAAATGACGACATCCTCCCTCCTATTCTAAGCAAGAGATCATCTTAGGAAAGAGAACAATGTGAGAACATTACCTGAGACCATGAGGTCAAGGGGGTCACTTGAGTTTGACCACACCTGAGGTTTATTCTTAAAAAAGCCATAACATCTGAATGTTCCATTGTGTTTGGGAGTAAAAGAGTCCACAACAAACATAGCCTGGAATGAATAATTGTCCTGATACTGTGAGTCCAGGATCCATAACAGGTGGTGTTTTCCTTCCTGGATCAGAATGTATCTGCCAAATCCTATGTGTGAGCTACACATAAAGGCTATGAAAACTCCAGAGGTCACATCAGGGCTGGGCCAGACTGACAGGTTTGGATTTCCATACGCTCCTGGGATACAAGAAGTAGAATGTGACATTATCATGAGTTACACACATTGTCGTCCAGGATTGGACTCTGAGAGAAGAGCTCCTGGAGAATAGATTTCCATCTTAGGAGAAAGCACGTGCTGGGTTCCTTGAGTGTCCACTCACCTGTCACAACCAAGTCCATGGCATCACTGTGCTCTGAAAATCCAGCATCACTCTTATCATAACACTTATAGATGCCTGCATAGGCGATTGTCATGCATTGAATGTTGAACTTGGCCTTATTCCTGGCTTCCAGAGGGAATTGAGTGTCCCAAGGATCTACACTTCTCCCTTTATACAGACGATACTCCCGGGCCTCATAGGAACCCTGACACCAGATAATCACAGGTGTATGTAAGGCAAACACAGAGCATAGCTCAGCCCAGATAATTGGCTTTGGGAGGTGTTCTGTGAAGAAATCAAAGGCTGAGTCCCAGAACATCTTCCTTCAGACATCATATCTTAGAACACAACACTCCCGTGGAAGAAGACATTATCACATGAATGCTTTTTCCCCCACTACCATTGTGAATATTGGACCCTCTAGACAGTAAAATAGAGATTTTCTCATCATAGTGAAGAATCAAATCTGGGGATGGCTGGAGACACTCACCTGCCTGTACTGCAGTCCTGGGTTCCACAATAAGACCTGAAAGAAAATTTTCTCTCAGACTTTTTCACATTGAGAGGCAGATGGGATCCCCTAGGTTGTTAATGTGAAATTAAACCTGGCTGTTGAGTAGTTTCCCTTACAGACGTAAGCATCCACACCCCCTGTTCATATCTCACCCAGGTACAACAGCCCTGTGAGTATGGCCATCATGGGGAGTCCTAGCAGTGTCCGTAGATGTTCTCCTGGGCCAGTGTGGCAAATATTCTGTAACATCAGGCACTATACAGATATCATCTTGTGTGCAGGTCCTTCTTGTTGGGGTTTTTTTAACATCATAGCTATTATAGGAGAAACTTCTGTATTTTCCTCAGTAGAGAGGATTGAGTCATCACTCACTCAGGTCTCTGACATGCTTTTTAAGAACTTTTTTTTTCTATTTCTCAAAGATTTCCCACCATCCCTCTGTTTTCCAAGCCAGAGTACATTCAAAAGGAAGGACATTATTTTTTAAACTAGAAACAATTATACATGCAGGTTAGGGAAATGTGATGTTGGTCCAAACCAAGACTGTGTTCTAAGACAAGAGCCATCCATGCTCTTTCAATTGGAGGATGTAATCCAAAGGGGCTTCACAGACTCTATTCATATGTTCCTGAAGGTTTATCTCATAGCACGTCAGCTCTCATTGCTGGCTATGCTCCAGTGGTCTCCTTCACTATGCCAAATTGTCCTGATCCATTGCAACTAGGGAACAACATTTTACCAAGACTTTTCTCTCTTTTTTTCTTGTTTCTGTGAGGCTGACCCCTTTTTCTACATGCATGCACTATCAAGATGTTGTAAATGTGTGGATACCACAAGACTTAGATCATCCTGAAAGATTATTAACTTAAGGTCTTTCTTATTCTAGAATTTTAACTTTACTTCCTGGGCATGAGAATGTAGGAACCTTTGGATTTATTATTCAGTTTAGTACCGTAATCGTCCATTCTTCCACCTGAACTATAGTAACTGGCTTCTATTAGCCCAAAAGATAATAGTAGTAACATGTCCTCGGGATGCCTGTGCATTGAGGATATTTATCCTCTGAGGATGCCTTGAAAGAAAGATGGGGTTTCCTTTTCCAATATCAGTACCTGTGATGTCAACACATTTTTTGTGTACTATTCATATAAGCAATTTATTATGGAAAATGGGAGATTTTCACAACATGAGTACTCATGCAGCTATTATTAATTCTTGAAATACATAAATAAGAGTAAATGACTTAGAGGGTTTTGTTGGTGGCATAGATTAAAAAAAATTCCCATGTTCATGTAAGTGGCCTTTAGTTGTGTAATAACCATTACAATCATTAGTTTGTGATTGCACATTTAGTTGTCATTAATTATCTGTTTTTAGCAGTATTAACTCTTGTGTGGGTAGTGAATTGTTTGTCCCTTTCACTGAATTACACAAACCATTGTGGTTTTAATTATTCTTGAACTACTGGCGTACATATAGTCTCAGTTCAGCATCTATAACTAGAATATCAACATTTCCCTTTCTCCACTTGCCTGTATATTACATAGAGAAAATGAAGAACGTAGTGATTATGTAGTCTTCAGACCAGATAATATTTATAGTTAAAGGAATGTAATGAAAACCAAAACTGTAAAATTCACAGAAGACATGTTTTAATGCAACTAATAAAGAAAAAGTAGCCATATTTTTCAGAACATGATAAATCTTAACATTCAATCAAATACAATGTTCCCAACACAATCTATGTCTCTCCATACTAAATAAGTTATATCTGTTATCATTGATATAATGGAATTTCATAATGTACTTTTGGAATTCTGAAGATAGAAACAAAAAATAAACAATAAATAAATTTTCTCCACATTTCTTAAAGCTGAGACAAAAATCACCATCTCTCTCCCATTATATCTCATCTGGAAAGATAGGAGGAGAAGATAAATGCTTTAGATAAATGGGTGGAGTTTGAAATACCCATTATCAGGTGCAGAAGATATCTTAAAAGAGATTAACACAACTGTCGACACAATTTCTAATCTTGAGAAACTTTTAATCCAAAACATCCAGGAAATCCAGGATACAATGAAAAGATCAAATCTTATAATAACAGGGAGAGAAGAGAGTGAACATTACCAGATCAAAGGACCTGAAAATTTTTCAACCAAATCATAGAAGAAAACTTACCCAACCTATAGGAGGAGATGATAATTGTACAAGAAGCCTATAGAACAACAAATAAATTTGACAAGAAAAGAAAATCCTCTTGTTATGTAAGAATCAACACACTGTATGCACAGAACAAAGAGAGACTATTCAAAACTACAATTGAAATGTGGTCAAGTAACATATAAAGGAAGACCTATAAGGCTTCTAAACAGAAGAGCCCGGTCAGAGGTCATACATACTCTAAGAGAACACAAATGCCAGCAAAAGCTACAATACCAAGCAAAACATTAAATCAATATAAATAGAGAGACTGAAGAATTTCAGGAAAAAACAAAATTAATAAAATATCTATCTACCAATCCAATTCTACAGAAAATTCTAGAAGGAAAACCCCAACACAATGATGGTGTGTATACCAAAAACAAAAACAAAAAAACAAAAACAAGACATAAGATATTAATCGACTCACAACAAAGACAAAAGGAGAGAACCACATGCACATAACAATGGATTCAACTCACTAATAAAAATACATAGGCTATCAGACTGAATATACCAAGATGATCTAGCATTTTACAGCATAAAGACTCCTTCATAACAAAGACTGATGCTACCTCAGAGTAAAAGGCTGGAAAAGGATCTTCCAAGGAAATGGTACCAAGAAACAAGCTGGAGATGACAACCAATAGACTTTCAACCAAAAATTTATCCAGTGAGATGAGAAAGGACACTCTGCATTCGTCAAACAGAAAATCCAACAAGAAAAAGACTCAATTCTGAACATCTCTCCCCCTAAAGTAAGGGTATCCAGATTCATAAAAGAAACTTTATTACTGGTCAAAACACACATTTAACCCTACACAATAATAGTGGAAAACTTCAGCACCCCACTTTCATCACTGTACATGTCATTGAAACAGAAACTAAACAGGACACAGTGAAACTAACAGAAATGATGAACCAAATGGATTTTACAATTAACTATAGTACATTTCATTCTAAAACAAAATGATGTATCTTCTTCTCAGGACCTCATGGCACATTCTCTGACATTGACCACACAATTGCTTTCAAAACAGGCCACAACAGAAAAAAAAAAGATTGAAATACTCCCTTGTACTATATCAGATTACCACAGACTAAGTCTTCAATAGCAACAAAAGTAACAGAAAGGCTATAAACATATGGAAGCTGAACAATACTCTACCATTGTCAAGGAAGAAATAAAGAATTAAGACACTATAGAATTTAATGAAAATGAAGGGACATGATATCAAAACGCCTCCGAAAAGAAACTGGAAGAAGCATACACTAGAACCATGACAGCACAAATGAAAGCTCTAGAACAAAAGAGCAAATGCACCCAAGAGGAGTAGATGTCAGGAAATAATCCAACTCAAGGCTGAAATCAACCAAGCATAAACAAAAAGAATTATAAAAAGAATCAGCAAAACCACGAGGGTGTTCTTTGAGAAAATAGATAACCCTTAACCAGACTAATCAGAGGGCACAGAAACAGTACCCAAATCAAAAAAAAAAATAATAATAATAAAATAAAATAAAATAAAATAAAAAATCAGACAGTAAAAGGGAAAAACTGATGAAATTAAAATAATAATCAGATTCTACCACAAAAGCATTTACTAAAACAATCAAACAAAATACTAGAAAACATGGCTGAAATGGAAGATTTACTACACAGATACCAGGTAGCAAAGTTAATTCATGATCTGATTAAACATCTAAAAAACCCCATAACCCCAACATAAATAGATTGCCTCATTAATAGCCTCCCAACCAAAGAAAGCCCAGGACCAGATGGGTCTCGTGCAGAGTTCTGTCAAACCTTCAAAGAAGACCTAATACCTATATTCTTCAAACTATTCCACAAAATAGGCACAGAGGGAAACTACTCAATTTATTTTTTGAAGTCACAGTTAAAGCAAAAGAAAACCACACAACGAGCCAACAAAAGAAAGAGAACTTCAGACTAATTTTCCTTTTAAATATTGATGCAAAGATACTCAATAAAATTTTCACTAACAGAATCAAAGAACACATCAGAATGATCATTCACCATGTTCAAGTAGGCATGGAAACCAGTCAATAGACATATTCCTCCATGGCTCTTGCCTCTAAATCTGCTTAAGTTTCTGTCATGTAATATTTAAGTGATGGACTCTGATCAGGACATATAAGCAAGACCAAACTTTTGTTCTCTGTGTTTCTTTTAGAACATTTTGGGAAAACAACAGAAGAAAACATAGAAGATATAGCAAAAGTAAAACAAATGGTCATGGCAAGCTGTAGCCAGTATAGTAATAAATGGACAGAAATGGAAGCCATTTCTACTAAAACTAGGAGTGAGATAAAATAATTCATATTTTCCATTTACAAAGAAGTAATGGTTCAGTGTTTTCAAAGGTAAACTTGGTTGGTCTGGAACATGCTATGTAAATCAGACGGGCCTGAAAAGCACTCACTTCTGTTACATCTGTCTTCTGAATGCCAGGATTAAAGTAACTCACCACCATGTTTTGCCTTTTTCCATTTTTTTTCTGTATAATGATTTACCTCTCAGCCACAGTAAAAACACAGAGAAAAATTGAGGTACAAAGTGGTATACATGCAGGAAAAAAGTAACCAAAGTTTCCTACCTTGAGGAAGATATTCTTTCATATTTAAGGTCATAAATGTTTCATACAATATTCTTGAAACAGATAGACACATTGCAAAATAAATGTGACTATGAAACATCTCCCCATTAAGAATTAGAACTATCTGCCACATCCACCTGAAGCATATAAATCAGAGTTAAACACCATTTTGTCCCCTTAACTCCATTACCTGCCTTCCTGAGGGGGCCTGCTGGAGCCCCTGGGGTGTCCAGGTCATACCACTCCATTTCTCAGCCAGCAGAGATGAGCTACAGTTTGTCATTTGAGTGCATCACCAGGAACACAGCTCTGCCTCCTTTCCTGATGAGGCATATGAGACCCTAGAAATATTCATGTCTATCTGAGGTACAACCAGACAAGGTAAACAGTGTGCCATTCCATGAACTTCCCTGGCAGGCCTAACACTCTGTCTTCTTCCCAACGAGGGCTGTTAGGATGAGGAAGATCTAATCAACATTAGAGATAACAATATGTCTGATGCCCAGTGTAAGAACAAAGCCAACAAGTGCTAGAGCAATTTGGCAACCCCAGAGCCCAGCTATCCTCCAGCAACCCCTGAATAGCATAACACTACTGAAACTGGTGTTAAAGTCAGGAAGATGACCTTAAACCCTAGCTTATAAGGAAGATAGGGGTCATTAAGAAGGAAATGAGTACATTCCTAAAGGAAAGCACAAACTGATGGAGTCCTGGAGTTGTAAAACCTAGGGAAGAGAACAGGAACCACAGAGGCAAGCATCACCAACCAAATACAAGGTGGAGGAGAGAATTTCTGACATAAAAGTTATGATGGGAGAAATGGGTACATTGGTCAAAGAAAATGCAAAATCTAAACACTTCCTGACACAGAACACATATGAAATCTGGAACACTATGAGAAGGACAAATTTAAGAATAGTAGGATAGAAGAATACTCCCAAAACCACAGCTCAGGAAATATTTTTTAACATATTGTAAAAGAAAATTCCACCACCCTAAAGAATGGGATACCTATAAGAATAGAAGGAGCTTACAGAACACCAATTAGATTGAACTAGAAAAGAAAATCCACCCACCACATAATAATCAAATCACCAAATATAGAGAACAGAGAAAGATTATTGAAATCTGTAAGGGAAAATGGCTAAGTAACCTATAATGACAATATAGGAAATAAAAGCCAGAATGGCCAGGACAGATATCTTGCACACTCATAGAGACCACAGATATCAGACAAGACTACTCTACCCAGCAAATCTTTTAATAATGTTAGATGGAGAAAACGAGATATTCCATGACAAAACCAAATTTAAGCAATGTATATTTGCAAATCTTGTCATACAGAAAAAACTAGATGGAAAATTCCAACTCAAATAGGTTAACTGTATCAAAAAAAAACAAAGAAAATAAGTAACATCACACAAACAAAACCAAAAGGGAAACACACACACACACACACACACACACACACACACACACATACTTAGCTATCATTGGTCATTAACATTTCTCAACATCAATGGACTCAGTTTTTCAATAAACACACACAGGCTAACGGAATTGATGTGAAACTAGATCTATCACACTGTTGCATTCAAAAAACACACCTCAGTAACAAGGTTTGATTTTACCTCAGAGTAAAGTTCTGGATAAAATTTTCTAAGTAAAATTAATATAAATATAAGAAGATTTCTTATTTACAAAGATATATGCTGAGAAAAAAATGAAGAAACTTAATCTAAAGGCCAATGTTCACTAGAAAAGAAATTTAATGCCATGCTTTGCAGAAAGAAAAGGGAGATCTTAAAATTCATATAGTGGCAAAAAAATTTCCTGGGCATGTAAGTCATTTCTGAGCAAAAAGTATAATATTTAGCATAGCTCTGATTCTGAGTTCTAAGCAGAGGTGAAAAACACGGGCCGGAATGTATATTTGAGGACATTTCAGTCTTCATTTCTATGGCATCCTGGATTTTGAGGGCCCCATGAAAATACGTGGCTGGTTGAAGTGTTATCAGGCCAGTGCCAATTGTGTATCTGAACATATTTAGAAATGATGTCAGGAGAATGGTTCAGAAGTTTCACAGTTGGAAGATATGATAATAGTTTCAACATACCTGTTACAATCAGAACTCATTCAAGCATGCAGCATCTTCTATTCAAAAGTAAAAATAAGAGAGCATCAGACTCACAAGTATGGAATTCACCATTCATAGAGCATGAACACTGTGGCCCATGACACAGCAGTCACAGGTACCTAGTGTACTGGCTGGTTTTGTGTGTCCACTGGACACAAGGTGGACTTATCACAGACAAAAGAGCTTCCATTGGTGAAATGTCACAGCTTCTTGACTCAAGACTCCTTTTGTATCCCCAGTAACAGAGGAAATAAATTCTCTCTGAGTATGTACAATGTGCAAGAACTGGGAAGACACTCACCTACCAGCACATGGTTCCTGGGGTTCAGAATCAGTTCTGCAAGAGAGTTAGCCATGAGTGTTGGCACTAAAGTCTGAGTAGGTCCTGTATGTACAAAAGATACTGAGCTGCTGAGACACCCTCATAAGCTAAGGCATAGTTGTAAAGTGGCTTTCCTCTCAGGAAATATTTCTCCTTCCCAATCTTCACATATCACCAAGATACAGCAGGGTTGTAAAAATGGGGGTCATGTCATCTTCCAGATGCCACAAGTGTACAGAATTTGTCTTCTTGCCAAATGGGCAGACACACAGCATATGGTGTACACAGTCTGCATTCTTCTTTGTGTCATCTGAATGTAGTACTATCAGGCACCGGGAAAGAGGACCTGATCGTGTGGGGATCTGGCCCTTTTGTCTCCTGTTCTATTCCGGGTTTAGCACCAGACTATGTGGTTTCTTTCTACATTAGTTTCTTAATTTTGGTTTTGGTTTCTGGCACAGATTCTGCTGAATCTCGTGCATATCTTAATCTTGCCATCCTACACCCTCTGTTGCCTTCTGTGGGCATTGCAATTCCAAATCTGACTGTGGTCTCTTCATGCAGACAGTTTCCACTGTATGCATCTACATCTGTTTGAATAAGCTCAATCACTATGGACTTAATATGAAAGAAACCTGGTCATTCTGAGCCAGCACCTTCACCTGAGGGGAATCAGAATCATTTAGTCTTTTTTCTCAGAGATCTTCTTCCTGTTTTTCCTTCAACCAGATCACACTCATGGCCCATTGGCGTCCTCACCCTTGAGACACTCAGGAAATGTTGGATGTACAAATTATTGGTATACATGAAAAATACTACTCCCCCAAGATAAGACACCAGTGACAGGAAAAAAGATAAGACACAAATCTAGCTGATGAACCAACAACTTCATTTGATCTCCTTAGAGTTGTATGGTCAATGATTGTGTGTGTGTGTGTGTGTGATTGTGTGTGTGTGTGTAAGTGCATGTGTGTGTGAGTGTGTGTATGTGTGAGTCTCTGTGTTTGTGTGTGCATGAACGTGTGCATGTGCATGTGTGTATGTGTGTGTGCATATACATGCATGCATGAGTGTGTGTGTGTGTGTGTGTGTGTGTGTGTGTGTTTTAAGATAGAGATTCACTCTGTCATTCTTTTTCTCCTGGAACTCACTATGTAGGTCTCACTGGGTTGAAGTCATAGAAATTCACCAACCAGCCACTCACTGACTGCCAAGGATTGAGATAACAACATGTTCAATTATGTAAACTAATATTGGCAATTTTTCAATGGTTACATCACTACATAACATCTTTGTCCTGCATCTTTTAAATACCTATAGTTGTGCTGGGACAGCAGTTGTCTTAGAAACCTCTAAACCATGAAGGAATAATGATGGGGCCTATCTTCTGTAGGTAGGCCACATCTCTGTAATCAGAGCTACTGAGACTTCAATATGGCAAGAGGAACGCCATGCCTGAAGAGCCATGTTCCACAAAGGTAAGAGCAGGTTGATGTTGCTAGGAGGACTCACGACACCGGAGATGTGCAGAGAAACTGATCCTTCTGTTCTCCTGGATAAACATGGAAGAGACATGGAAGGAAATGGAAAAGGAAACATGCCTTTGGATTTGATTTCCATTTGCTGAACAATCGTCTATAGATTCACTGACCTTTTTAACCAAAACATTCAATTTTCATAAAAAGAATCTTAACACACTTAATGGTATATTTACTTTCTTCAGAAATCTTCTGGGTATTATAAAGATTGATTTTGATGTAATGGCTTCCATCCTCAAATGCCCATTCCAACCTAAATCTTGTTAGCATCTAAATTATGAGCCTTGCCATCATCCAGATTGTTTAATATTAGCCCCATTTATCACCATAGAAGTGAGTTCAGAGGTACTTGTGACATCAAGCTGCACAGGACTGGTTAACTTTCAGACTGTTTTATAACATAGTTTGGATACAAGTAGTTTGTATCATGTAAATCATATCAAAGAAGAGTCCTTATCTGCCATCATCATTTGCAAATGGTTCATATATTGGGTCAAAATTGCAAAGGTTGTCAAAGTCTAGAGCTGAGAAACAGAACTGAAAATTAAAGTTCTCAAAATGCAGAACATTCTCTGTATAAGAAAAGAGGCTAGCACTCTCCAGTCCCTGGACATGGACATGATGTATTACTACTCCACGATGGTGGGTGTGGTAGTGTCAGGACTCCAAAAAAATCTTAGTATGTCTGTATGCCTGGTGCTCTATTTGCAGATGAGTATGAATGTAGTTCTCCTTACTCTCTGATGTTCACTGTAAAACTAATACAGATTAGTTCCCACTTCTGCAAGCAGAAATAGTCTCACATCTAAGAATTATTTTAGCTTGAAAGTCACACTTTATCCATCTCTGGAAGGATAGCAGTGGTAGCTCATGCTGATAATCCAATGAGTGATCTCCATCTAACATCAACTAATTAACAACTACAAAAACAAAATACCAATCTCAAACTGTATTCCCTTCTAGATGTATCAGTTCACTTTCTGATTTTATAATTTAATACTGATTCTGTGTCAATACAAAAACACCTGATTAACTTCGCTAATTATTTTGGAATAGATATAAGTCTAGCCACCAGCAACATGCTGATGCACTGGTGAAGATGCTGTTTTCTTTGCCACAGAATGCTGCTCAACTGGATGAATTAAATTCGATGGGCCCTGAGTTAACAAGGGCCAGGTGGCAGCATTGAATTGCCAGAGACAAGGTGATTGTAGTTATTATAATGGACAGTGTAAACAAAACAATGTTTATAATAACATACCCCATAATGGGCAGAGAGGTGGAATTTATAATGATATAAGTCGTTTGAACCTTTGGTGCTGGCTAATCAATCATGGTGTTTCCAGGGATGAAATACATAGGAAACCTACTGCATATCTGTTTGATCTGTATAAGCAGAAAAATCCTCAAACAAATAATAGAAAGGCTGCATTGGATCATGGCAAAAGGCAACCTCAGCCAGTGAATCCATTTACAGACTTGAGCCAGTTTACAGATGCAGAACCCCTTGAATGAAGGCGTGTCCAGGCTATGAATTCCAGAAGATTAAGACAAGTAGATCTCCCAGTTCAAGATCATCTGGGATTAAAGGCGTAGAGGCACACGCCTTTAATCTAAGCCACACCCTCTGCAGGAGACCCAAACGCCTTTAATCTTGTCCACACACTCGGTTGGAGACCTACAGCCTTTAATCCGGGCTATACCCTCTACTTCAGATATATAAGGACATTGGAAGAAGGAAGATTTACTCACTCTTCCTTGCCTGCTTGCCTCGTGGGACTGAGCAACTGCTAGATCCTTGGACTTCCATCCACAGCTGCTGCTGCCCATTTTGGGGGAGTTGGATTACAGACTGTAAGTCATCGACAAATTTTCTAACTATATAGAGTCTGCCCATACATTCTCTGACTCTAGAGAACCCAAGATAATACACAGGGGATCCATATTTCATAGAGATTTGCCTGCCTCTGCCTCACAAGTTCTAGGATTAAAGGCTCTGGCCTTCTGGTTCATGAAATATGTGAGAAATAGGACTTATCAAAACTTAGCCTGAAATAATGTCTCCTAAATGCTTCACCAGGTTAATTCCGACTGAATATCTAGCAGGATGAGCACCTACAACCCTCCCACACTCCAGAAGCTGGCACTGGATGGGCTGCTGAGGAAAGATGCCATAAACTCCTCCGATCTGGACTACTTGCCCACAGTGCTTTTCCCACCACTCTTCCTAGAGGCTTTCAATGGCAGACACACAGATATTGAAGGCAATGGTGGCAGCCTGGCCCTTTCCCTGCCTCTCTGTGGGGGCCCTGATGAAAACCCCTGATGTGGAGGTCTTGCAAGCTGTGCTGGATGGCATAGATATACTGCAGACACAGAATGCTAGTCCCAGGTAAGCAAGGCCCAAGGAGACTAGAAGGGGAATCATAGGGATAGTGGTAAGACACACATTAGGGCAGGAAGAATGGGGGAAACAGCACAGGGGATAATGATGCCATTGACATGGGGATATGTGGAAATACTATTCAATTTGAAAGCAGATCTAAATGATATTCATAGGTCAGGACAGCTCAGGGTACAAGGAGCCATGTTAGGATGAGCCTTTCTGTGCCTTTCCTACAGGCACTAGATAGGGAAGAGTCACAAGTCAAGAGGGTCATGTCTCCAGATGCATCTCATGCAGTTTCCTTGCCTGCCTGGTGTGACGTACTGTGATGGAGTTGATCTTAGACATGTGGGATCCTGGCTAACTCCATGTTGGTTCATTTTACATTATGAAACTTTGCCTTTATCTTTCACAGAAGCAGGAAGCTTCAAGTCCTGGACTTGAGAGATGTGCACCAGGATTTTTGGGATGTATGGGCTGGAAGAAAGGATGAAGTCTGCTCAGCAAAGACTGGGAATGAGAAACAAGTTGCAAAGCACATTCCTAGATGTGCACTGAGGCAGCATTTGAAGGTGGTCACTGACCTGAGCCTTGGCTTCTGTCTGCAACAACATCAAACATGCTTACTACAATGGGCCCAGCAGAGAAAACACTCTTTGAGGCTATGCTGTCTGAAGATGAAGATTTGTCACTTCCCAGTGGAGATTATCAGGGAGATCTTGAATATTTTTCAGCCAAACTATATGGAGGAATTGGAAATATACACAAAGCAGGTCCTATCCTTTCTAGGTTGCTTTGCACCTTGCTTTGGCCAGATGAGAAATCTTTGCAAATTCCATCTAAGGGAAATAAGATTGAGGATCTCACTTAGTGGTGTGCTTCATTTTGCAGATGTAAAGAACTGTGCTGCCAAACTCCTTTCTCAGTCCTCCAAACTCAACTATCTCCAACACCTCTCCATGAATGGTGGCTACTTTTCCAGTGACAACATGAAACAGTTGTTCAGGTACAGAAGGATAGTGATCTGTTTCTTTTATAGCAACAACCTTTCCCTTTACTCCAGTCATTAGTGAGCATCTTAGGTGTGACAGTCATAGAGGATGTTACCGTGATGCACTTATTACACTATCAATGTGTGGATTGTTTCCTTCTTAATGGAGCACACATGATTCGGTCCCTACTCATGTGGAATAGTATGGGCTGGGGTAGGGGATATTGAGAAAGCTGTCTTGTACGCATGTCCATTGTGTGGGTCAGATGCTGTAAGTGTGCTTTTCATATTACCCTTTGGGATACAGGCAAAACTGATTCAAGGTAACAGGACAGAGCAGAAGGGCCAGATATGTGGAGGCTCCACAACTACAGTCTGCAAAGATATGTGAGAACAGGAACCAGTTTGTTCCTCTATTGGAGTCAGTCAGCCTCTACTTCTCCATAAAGATTTGAACACAAGTTTTGACTAAGTAGACGGGAAATCTGTGACACTGTGGTGGGGGTCATCAGTGTCAAGGGTGAAACACTGTGATCAGGGATAAAGACTGTGGAGATTGCCGGGACATGGATAAAGTCTGCAGGACATAGGCCATGATATTGCCAGAACCCTTCTGTGCTAGTTCTTTCTAGGTGTGCTCTCCTAGTGTGATGGTACAAACTCTAGTTCTCTGACAGAGTGAGGAAGGGTTGTTACAGACATGCGGTCTGATCCCACCCTACCTGAATGTAATATGCTTCAGTAAACAATGCTATGAGGAGACACCATCATGCTGTTTCCCCAGGGTGGACCTTCAACATAAGCATAGATTGACTCCACATATGTGGATTCTCTGTGTCAGTATCAATCTTACTCGTGTCCTCCTGCACCATGAATCAGAACAATTTTCTTGTTCTTTCTCTAGATGCCTGAAGAGCCCCTTGGAGTCCTTGTCTATGATTATCTGCCAACTCTCCAAGTCAGACTTGAAGCACACGTCAGAGTGTTAGAGGCTGTGTCAACTGAAACACCTGCACTTTGATGGTGTAGTGTTTCCCAAGTCCTGTTCCAAGAGTCTCTGAATTCTCCTAGAGAATGTTTCTGAAACTCTGCAGACCCTGCAGTTAGAGAACTGCAGGATGAATGACTCTCAGCTCAAAATCCTTTTGCCTGCTCTGGGCCAGTGCTCACAGCTCACCTCTGTCAATTTCTATGAGAATGCCGTCTCCACTGCTGTAATGAAGGAGCTTCTGCAATGCATGGACAATTATTTATAAGGAGAGGAGTCTTCTGATGAGAAAGGACTAAATTCCATCCCAGAGAACAACAAGACAGGCCAGTGGGTGGCCCCTAGAAATTGGGCTCCTCATGTCCTTGATTGCAACAGACCCATGAGACTCTCTGATCAGACAAAACACGTGATGTGGGCCAAAAACCTGTTGATGTCTCAGTGTTGTAAGAGATGAGGGATGACAGCTAACTGATGACAAACTAATTGTATGAGATAAAATGGTTTTGCATAGAAATAAAAGAAGAAATTAGAGACTTTCTAGAGTTCAATGGAAATGAATATGCAACATGCACAATATCACGGAACATAAAGAACATGAAAGTGGAGCTAAGAAGAAAGTTCACAGTACAAAATGCCTACATGAAAAAAAAAACAAGCTTTCATGCTGGTAAATTAACAGCACGATTCAAAGGCTACAACAGAAAGAAGTGAGGAAGCAATGAAAACAGGGAAGAGAAATCAAGAAATTATCGCTATGGAGCTGAAACCAGCAAAATAGAAATAGAAGAAGAAGAATGAATGAAACATGGAGCTGGTCTTTTGAGCCTTTTATTAGACAAGATTCATGAACCTTTATTAATATATGAAGATATCCAAATTAATGAAACCTAAAATGAAATGGGGACAAAATAACAAGCATTGAAGAAATCTAGAGAGTGGTAAAGGCATAGATTAAAAAGCGTGCACTCCACCAAACTGGAAAATAAAAAAGAAATGGATAATTTCCTTAATAGATTCTACTTACCAAAATTAAAGGAAACTAAGAAAACCAACTTAAACAGACATAAACACTTAGGAAAACTGAATTCATTACAAATTTGCCACCAATATGAGTCCATGTCCATGAGTTTTAGGGGAGACTCCTACCAGACTTTCAAAGAGGACTTGACAAGAATTCAGTGTATTCAACAATATAGAAACAACAGAAATATTAGCCAATTTATTTTATGAACCCATGATTACTCATATATCAAGTCAGGAAAGACTGAGCAATAAAAGAGAATTAGAGACCAATTATCCCTAAAACCACAGATGCAAAAATACTTAATAGACAAAACAAATAAAATAAAATATGAAACACATCAAAAGATTATTATATTCTTATATAAATACATTATGAAAAAATTCTTCGTGTGATTAAAGATACAAGGGACATGCCTAAATATAAAAATGTCACTTTACACTATAGCCAACATTAACTGGAGTGAAATTAAAATTAATTCCACTAATTCCAAAACTAGGCAAGGTGGTCCATTCTCTCTATATCTATATATTCAATATATTATGTAAGAGTTTAGCTAGAGCAATAAAACTGAAGGAGAGGAAGGTAATACAAATTACAAAGGCGGAACTATAATTATTTTTCTTTGCAGAAGATATAATAGTTTGTATAAATGAACGAAAACTAGAGTGGATGAACACTGTCAGCAAAATAATTGGATTCATGGTTAACTAAAAATGAAAATAAAATTTAGTGGCCTTTGTATGCAAAAATGAATTTGCAAGAGTAAATAAAATAGAGAGATAACAGAAAATTCGAATTAATTGTTGACATTTGTCACATTTTTCTACATAATAGCCCAGTGTAACTAAATAAAGGTGTGTTGGCTAAGAACTTAGCAAAATCTTTTTAATTACAAATTATTTTTGGTATTCTTGAAGGTTCTAAAAAACTACTATGATATACAAATGCTTTAAAAGATTAATTACCTGCTAAAGATTTTACTCTTATATAAAGATACTAGAAAGAACAAAACTTTAACACATTGACAATGTTTATGAGGTTTCTCTACATTTATGAAAGTTTCTTATGGTTTCTCTGACTACTGCTGCATGCAAAGGCTTTCTTTACCAATTGGCATATTCACAGAATTCTGTCCAGGATGTATTTTTTATGCATTCATAGATAACTGTTGTGAAAATATTGTATCACATGATTATAAGTTTTTTTCTTCAGTGTGTGTTCTGTTATATATTCAACGATGTCTATGATACAAAAATGTTCGGAACAAGCAAAAAAAAAACTTGTTCTAAGGACTGCCTTTTTGTTGCTAAAGTACATTTAATCATAAGATGAAACTAAGTTCAAGTCCCAGGTCATAGGGGACCTGCATACTTAACAATATCTGGCAAGCTTTCATGATTTATTTTGTTTCCTGAAACACAATGACTGTTCCTAATCCTAATTTCTGTTATTCATGTTTTACCCCTCAAAATAAAATGTCTGTTCCTAACTAAAAAAGAACCAGTGGTTGTGATAGGGTAAACCATACAACCCACATTCTGTTAAATTTCACATAGAGTAACAATAGAAGAAAATCCTGATTTGGTGGGAAATATAGCTGTAACTTAGCATGGATGTTTGTGATTTTCATGTATGAAATCTATATAAGATTCTGGCTCGTGGTGGGGACAGAATTGGGTGATTCAGATAAGCTTCTTAATACGTTTTTCTAGAATGTATTAATCAGTAACTATTTGACTACAAAAGATTGTTATTATTTGCATTGTCCTGGTGTTGCAATTGTGTTGGAACTCAGTAAATATCATGACATTAAGGTTTAACCACATTGCTAAAATTTGTAGAATTTCTCTCTGATATGAAT